>NC_089517.1:40059427-40280572 GCF_963924715.1 Thunnus thynnus
ATTTAGGTCATATTTATGCAGAAATACAGAAAATTCTAAAGGGTTCACAAACTTTCAAGCAGTATTGTAAATATATATTTATTTATTTATATGTGGAAATATTGGAGGGACTTGAATAATGGCAAAAACAACATGTTGATGTAAGCCTGTAGTCATAACATTATCTCCAAAGCCTACATTATTAGTGGGAAGGACACAAGTGGTGATAGCATCTTTATTTCTATTTGTAGTGAGACTAAAATTATTATTAACAGGATGTAAAGAAGAGCTACCTGGGTCTGGGTCCCTCCTGTTCCATGTTGTCAGGAAGGCCAGTCTCCTGGATTTGGGCCCTTCTTCTGTTCTAAAAGCCACAATTTTAATTATAGAATTTGATGTCAGGTAACACAAAAAATTAAACATGTATCAACTAAAAAGTCTGATGACCATATATTTGTTATTGGTGATAAATATGATTCAGATGTCTATAGATATCTGAAAATGCGCCTTGTGAAAACAGATTAATATGACAATATCACAGTATGTGTAATTCTGTATTGATATATTTACATAATGTATATTGTGATATAGTACATTTTCGTATAATATAATAACTACATGGTAATGTCTGTTTTAGGCTTAATCTAATAAATGAAATACCTCAAATTAAGGTACTACATACTTTGATTAAAAATACCGTTAATTCAATTTTGCCATAAAGCAGTCCTACTCATTTATTTGTAGCAATTGTGAATTGTGGAACATAGAGTTTGGAAGGTATTATTCTGCTTATATCAGATATCATAGACTATCTGGTTGACAAACCAGCTGTAATGCTGTGATGTGCATTAAAACTGCATAATGTTTTTTCACACATTACATTTAATGAAGTCCATGGACATTGGCTGAGGTGTTCAGTAACAGCTGAGCTTCAGCAGACAGTGTATACACACACGAGGGAGTGTGAAAGTGTGTGTACCTACTTGCCCAGCTGGTTCCTTGAAAGGTCGAGGGTCCTGAGCCGAGAGCAATTCCACTTACTGGGTGCGGGGAGTGTCACAATGTGATTCCCACATAATCTCAACGAGACCAGAGCCTAATGGGAGAATGAGTGTGAGGAGGGGTGAGATACTGTAAAACACACATTCATATTTTTCTTTCAAGGAATACACAGACCAGCTGGCTGACTGTATCACTGGTCAGCTTTCCTGTAAAGTGATAAGAACATAAACTCCATCTTTGTGTTAGCTTGTGTTAGCTGTGTTTTGCTGTCTAATGCTCCATGCTAATCCACACCACTGTACTATATGTTAGTGATAGAAAGCCACTAGCACTGTGTCAAATATAAGAAAATAAGGTTTGTTAGCAGCCTTAAAGCTAAATAATCTGCAGCTAGGCTGAGAAGTTTTGTACAGTCAATCTAACATCTGCTCCCTCATGGCTTCTCTTAAAAACACAAGCTAAAAAGGGAGTATAGTATAAAAGCATAAGTGAATATATAAAATAGGAATACATGTAAGTAAAATAAGTTACAAGTTGCTTACTCTGACAAACTCCTATATACGTACATGGTTTTGACTTTATAGTACTTTCTTGACACTTTGTCAATACAATGGCATCTTCAACCACATGTCCACTGCATGGCCACTATATACTATACTTGAGTATACATTTGGTCTGAGCTGTTTTTCTTCTTTCTTTGCTCTTTTTTCTGGTTCCATGCTCTCGTCACTTAAGGGTTCAGTTATCCAACAAGACAATGGTCTCAAATTCTGCATTCCTTTACTTTTAATCACCGTTGTTGCTCATTTCAGATTGTGGTTGCATGTTAACAGGATGGACATCTTAATTTCAATCTCCTTATTTTATCTGCTATTATTCTGTAGAGCTCCACAATCCAATCCCCAAACACCACTTTCAGTCCATCATTAGTGTTGTCAAAGTGAGCCAAATACTTCTGCATTTAAGGTATATATTATACACTGTATCTACCCAGACTGCAGAAAAATAATGTGAAGTCACTGACCCAAAACATGCGGCCAAACACAACAGCAGTGCCATCTAGAGGCTACTAAACACATCACACACACGAGTCTGACACTGTTTGTGTGTTTTATTTTTCATTTTAATTAATGTATCTTTATTTAACCCAATGTGAGCTGAGACAGATAGAATTCTGTCATAACACCTACAGATGTAGAATGTACAAACAGATCCAGATGATGGTTCCTACCTCCAGTTCAAATATATATGAAGGCAGCTCCTTCAGACTGTTGTCAGAGAAGTCCACCTCCTGCAGCTGAGTCCTCCAGAAGATGGAGATGGTGTTTGGAAGACTCTCAATCACATTGGAAGAAGCTCTGCATTGCTTCTGGAATAGAGGAAATAGAGGAATCCATTTGCTTTATTTTGTGGGAAAAGTCATTTTAAATTTACTGACTGAATCCATGTGTAGACATTTAAGTTTACAGTGGGTCATTGTTTCCCTGTGTAATCTTATGGGAACAAGATTAATGTCTAAATGAATGAAAATAAATACAGTTTGAACAAAATCTGTCAGAGTTGGGGATCTGTCATAGTTGAGCCCATGTTTTTTTTTAATCATATATTTTGTTCCAGTAAGACCCTAAAAAATAATCTGCCTCCGTGGCATGAACATGATTTTCAGCTGTTACCTTGTGTTTTTAAATATCCCAGTAAAAATCTTCATATATCAATATTAAGAGAATGCGGTTATATTCATTTTTTCCATAAAGCCTATCTCTTACTTATTATAAAGCCATATTCCATCCTTTCTCTTGCCAAAAATTCTCTTGTAATTTTAAGGGATAAGGCTGGCGTTATTCTATATTTTTTTTTATTGTCAACAAATCCCATGAATGACAAAATCCAACAATGTCCGTTTCGCTACATTTTCTGACTTCCCTCCCCTGTCTGTGAGTCTCCCCCAAGCCCACTGGTTCCAGCAAATGTACCTAAAACAGGAGAAAAGGTTTGTATTATTTGGGGGCTATTGTCAGTGGCAAATTAATCTACATTTAGTGTTCTGGTGAGTATTTCTGGCAGCAGGACAGTGTGTATGTGATTGAAGCAAAATAAGCTACAGTGTGTGTGTTCATGGTAATGAAGGAAAATGTCACCCAGTGCAGCAGTGTAGCTCATTCATGTCTATTTATAGTTTTTGGACAACAATGGAGCTCTACGGAACAGAGGAATAAGATATATCAGGCTTTGCATACACACACAATACTTGTTAGCAGATCAGGTCGTTGTTAGTTTGGGTCTGAACATGGGACTTGTTGACAAGAAGAACAATACAACAACAATAATAAAAGACACTCATACATACATATATTGTGGAATGCAATAAAAATGTTCAAGGCTGACATTTGATGCAAACATTCACACAACAAAACATCTTTTAGATGATGATGTAACACTGATAAAACAGATAAGTCAGAATCCATGACTGAGTATCATACCATCAAAATGTCCGTAAGGAAGTAGTTGATGGGAAGTTCACTGTTACATAATTCTATGAAAAATTCTATGACAAATAAGCCAAGTGAGCTCCTCTGAGTAATACGTAGAATATCAAATATGGACAACAGTAATTGGAATAATCTATTGCTGATGCTTTAAAGGGAAATCCTCTGAGACCAGCAGATACATTAAACAGGAAGTGGCATGTTGTCAGTCTGGTTTCTTACCAGTGGACAGGCCCAGGGGTCAGGGAAGGTGCTCAGTTTGTTCCTGCACACATTGAGGAAGCTCAGGGATTTCAAACAGTGCATGATAGCAGTGGGCAGACTGGTCAGACAGTTATCAGACACATCGAGCTCCTCCAGCTTACGAAAACCAATCCAGTTAGTAGCTGAAAGAATGGAATCAAAGAACACAACAAAAGTCTAAATAAGACCTGTACAAAGCCTGGAAATGGACACATGTAACATTGACTAGATTGGTCTTTGAATATGTTTTTATATTGTGCTGGTAAATATATAGCAACCTATATTTATCTGCCATAAAGTATGTAAAGGACTGTAACAACCTTTATGTATTGATCAACAATATATCCAGCCCGTTAACAAAGACAAAGACAGGGGGCCCCCAGTTCGAGTCTGGCCAGGGACGTCTGTTGCATCTCTCCCTCCCTTCCTCTAGCAACATAAAATTTATCAACAACAAATTGAAAAGACTACCATTAATATTTATCAAGTAAAAATGCCAAATATTTCCTGCTTTCAGTTTCTCCAGTGTGAGGATTTGCTTCTTTTTCTCTGTTTTATATAATATTTGAAAAAGTATTATTTATTTTTTATTATCTTTGGGTTTTGAACTGGTAGTCAGGCAAAACAAGACATCTGAAGATATCTCCTTGGAATCTCGAAGACTGGGATGAGTATTTTCACTATTTTCTGATATTTTAATACTATTTTTTCATTGGCCCATTGGTCCATGATTATCTATATATGACTGATGACCACCTTAGCACAAACTCTCTGAATATGATGCATTTTTTTCTCAACTATAGGAATTATTGAAGACTGTCTGCTAGCAGCACAAAGATAGGCTATGGATACTGGTATACTGAAGGCTGCCAGCTGTTTCATCAAAATCCAAAGCAAAGAAAGATGTGTCTCTGCCACACTTGGAGGAGGCTTTAGAATACATTGTCAATGTGTTGTGAAGTATCTTTTTATACTTAACCACATTTTTGTGTTCCCTGTGAATTTTACAAGAACACCCTTGTTTTCTGTAAAATGTGGTAATCAGTGTTCTCTAGAAGCAGGACACAGAAGTGTGGGGACTTTCAAGAGCCTTAGATGTTCTGCATTCAGTCAGACTATGAAGGAGGCAAATCCTCAACTGGAACTCACCTCACCTTCATTTCAAAATTGTATTCCACCAGTCATGCCAGGTTATGTGACTCACGTACTTGCTGATGGCTTTAAAGGGAAACTTATTAGTATTTTTCAACCTGGACTCTGTTTCCCTTCTATTTGTGTCTAAGTGACGAATGGGGACAACAATTTTTGAAATGGGTCCAGTATTGAGCGAGAGCTCTTCAGCTGGAAAACAGACTGCGATGTAATCCTTTGGGGCAATAGTGCCCTAACAATGTCTGTCCAGTAAAAATGATTGTTTTTACCACTGACAGGCTCCAACTGTTATTATAAGTGTCTGACAACATTATGAAAAAGATCATACAGAGAAATAAAACATTTTTCTTTACCTTTCACTTGACTTGGTCTGTTTGTTATTGTGTCTGACCAAGTCTCACTTTGAAAATCCTTTAGATAACACTAAGCTACACTGTCTGTACTCCAACACAACAAACTCCTTCTGGCATTCCTCTTTCCATCTCTGTCATGGCAGAATATTGAGCTATTTTCTACAACAACTCAACTCTCAACGCAAGATTTCAGAGCAAGACTTCTCCTTGTGCGAGACTTGATTAGACACGATAACAATCAAACTGGATCAAGCGAAAGGTAAAGAAAAAACGTGTTATTTCTCTGTAGGGTCCTTTCCATAATGTTGTCAGACACTTATAATAACAATCTGACGTTTTCAGTGACAAAAAAACAAGCACTTTTAGTGGACAAACATTGTTGGGGCATTTTGGATGTACATTGATGGGGCGCTATTGCCCCAAACAATTACATTGCAGCCTGTTTTGTGGCTGCACTCTTACTCACTACTGGACACAAAAAGATGGGAAAACAGGGTCCATGTTGAAAAATACCAAAGTTTCCCTTTAAAATGCCTGGCTGTCCCTCCACTTGGGTTTCATGGTAGAGTATGTTAACGTTGAGTGCACCAGTTGTACTGTTCATTGATGCTAAAATTAAAAGTGTGTGTGTGTTTGTGTATTTGGGGAGTGGGGAGGGTTTCCATAGTCCTTTCCAACATGATGCCACCTCATTCAAAATTATCTGTAAATATTTTCTTTATCATGCCATTAAAACTAAAATCACACAAATATGCATTATATATAAATACATTTACATATAAGTGGAGTTGGGACATACTGATAGGGATGTCAAATAAGGCTGTGAGCTGGTTCTTGGCAGCAGAAAGTCTCTGGATGCTGGTCAGGTGGAGAAGTGCAGGTGGCAGACTGGTGAGCTGGTTCTGACAGAGATTTACCTGCTGTAACCTGAAGCGCAGGAGAGAGGGAGGCTGAGAGTCCACATCATATCCCAAAGTACCAGTTTCCTCTGAATGAGACAAGCTGCTATTTGTGCACATAATATTTTCATACAAAAAGCACTCAGGACCAAGTCACGGATTCAGTGTGTGCCCTACAACTATACTTGTGTCAAGGTAAGAGTCTTTAGATGAGGCAATACTTAAATTAATCTGTGTTGTTTTGGTTTTAGAAGCAGTTAGCATATGAATTAGAGCCATTTCTTGACGAATAACAAATGGATTCAGCATCTCTGCAATGCTGTCTGCCTGTAGCAATAATACAATGTAAGAATATTCCATTACAAATGAAAGTCTTAAGTAAAAGTACATACGAATAATTAGAAAAATGTACTTAATACTTAACTGCATTTTAGTGATGCCTTAATGTTAATGTTGAAGCTAGTGGAATTAGAGCTAATTTTAATGACTTTATATACTGCAGTTTTATCTACTGTATAAGACATTATTTAATCTATGCTCAATATACATATATTTTTCAATCTTTATCTAAATAACTAGTAGCCACAGCTGTCAGATGAATGTAGTGGAGTAAAAAGTACAATATTGTCCTCTGAAATGTAAAATAAAATAAAAACATTCAAGTAAAGTACATTAGAATTGTACTTAAGTACACTACTTGACTACATGTTATTTTTCAGCACTGTCATTTTTGATGGAAGCTACCAGTTTCTCTCTATTACCAGTCAGTTTTTGTTCTAAAGCAGGCTACCTGGAAAAACTCCCCAGAACTATCTGTAAAATAAACACACAGCTGAATTTGATGTTGATTCAGGTCTGACTGTGGGTAAGAGAAAATGTGCTGTATTTCTTTAAACACTCAGTATGAACTGGGCAATACTACTGTGGAAATATATTTGTCAAAGCCTGAAGTTTAGTCTTGAGAGATTGTAGGCCAGACAACCTCCTGACATGTACCTGGAGCAGATGACCTCCTGTGAGTTGTGAGCAGCTGGCAGCACTTTCAGCAGGTTGTTGGAAAGATCTAAAACCTGAAGGCAGATGAGACCCCAGGGCACCACAGAGGGCAGAGCAGCCAGGCTGTTGGATGATAGATCCAAGTGGGTGATACGTGAGGAGACATCCATGAACCAGTCCAGTTCTAACCAGGGCAGCTGCAGACCGCCCCAACACACACTGACAGCCTGCAAACACACAGTGCATGATATTATGGAAGGGGCAGAGAACAACATAGATTCACCCAGGACTCCCTCTAACAAAACATATTTTGGCCTTAATTATAATACAGTGTGATGCTTAGCTTCATGTCAAAGTAAGTAAAGTAAGTAAAGATCCATTAAATTTAATTTAATCCATTAAATTTATTTTCAATTAAATGTAGCCAGAAGCTCAGATTTTCCACACATGTTCAGGGAATTCATATATGATAGTACCACTATTTCAAAGAATGAAGCTTTTTTAAATGAATTAATGGAATGAATTGACTTTATTATTTGAAAACATTGCATTTTCAACTAGTGCCAATAATAATATTATTTTAATTAATAATATAAAAGTGCATATTATCATAGGTGGGTCATGACAGCTCATATATGGACATTTTAGTGTTTAGAAATATAAACTTGTTGGAAACTTGTAAAATGACTTTTTAGAGGTACATTTGTATGTACAAATCTGTAAAAACTCAGAATATTAGATATTAGATGGTTGCAGTGTACACAGTGTACAACCACACTCATAAGAAATGTTCAATACAAGATTTGATAAGTATTACTGATCAGCTGCAGTCGATCGTGAAAATGGACTTTGCACTCCTGTTTGTGATTTTTTTTAAATAAATATTACAAGCATAACAACGTGATAACCCTAACCCTCTGTCAGAGTTTATTGTTGGGGTTAAAAGCAAGAAGAAGAAACAATGTTAAACATAAATCCTGATTACAAATGGTGCTCTCCCCCAGCTGATTCACATGTATTGGTTCAGAAACACATGGTCCTTCATTTTGTTTCCAGAACACACACCTCCACTCCCTCTGCATTGGAGGTTTCCTGTAGTTTGAGTCTGAGAAGGTGTTTGCTGAAGGCTGGATGGTCCATCAGGGTGTATGAGGAAATGCCTGCACCGTTCTGCATCAGGAAGCCAGCTATCTCCTCATTACCTGCAACACAAAACACACTATTGACTCAAGCTGTATTACGGTACCAGAGGTGACCTGGAACCACTATTGTTACAGCACTTCCGCAAATACACGGCTTTGCACTTTGTGTGCAACAGTGTGCTATTGTCTTACAGTTCTTCTCAAAGTCTCAAGGTGTGAATTCAGAGGTTACAGCATGGTTACAGAGCCGACACACATAGTTGCTGTATGTTGTGCTGTAGCTGTCTGTGACTGAACTTTGATTGGTCAGCCCGGGCCACTTGTGTTTTCTCCTTCAACTTTCTGATGCCAGTGGAGATTACTGATGGTGAATACAACATGAGGCAGAAGAGAGACTCTGTAATCTCCTGCTTTTCAGTAACAGACATCTAACAAACACATCTCCCAATCACCATTCTCTATCACAGTGTAGGAACATACAGTATATGGGTGATTTCATGACAGTAACATCACTGTGTCACAAAGTAAATGAAGAAGTTACTGTGGGGAATAAAAGTAAAGAACAATACAGCCTGCTCTCATACGTTACCTCTGTGGGTGTTGTAATGGTGATATCTACAAATAAAATCTGACGCTCTACTTAAAATCAGAACAGTAGGACTGCTGTAACCTTTGTACCAAGTGTAAATCCAGCTCAACTCCTGTAAGCAGACAACATAAACTGTGAGCAGCATACATTGAACATTCAGGAAGTATTCAACCCTCCAGAGTATTGTGATTTACTGTTTGTTCACACATACAGATTTTACCTAGACATTTCTAAGTGGATTTTGTCATTAGAAGTGCAGTATCACAGCTTTACACCTTCATTTAAATTTTTCTGAGGGTGCAATGTTCTAGTGCAAACGCAGCAGTGGGTCTGTTTGTTGGTTTAATTGATGTGTTATAGGACATGGCTGTTTTTTTATCACTTTAAATCCAGCAATGAATGAATCTTATTAACAAGCATCTGTGTAGCCATGGCTCGTACTGTAGTTTATATCTCTATGCCACAGAACTCCAAAACTAAAACCAATGAACAAAAAAGCAAATCTCTTCATTGCTATAATCGCAGCCAGTGTAGGAATGATGTCACATTAAATTAGTAGCTTGATGTTGGTAAATGTGAAGATGCAACAGGAAACATGCATTTAACACATTTTATTGTAAAGGTGCCTTTTTTTCACCACTGCTCAGCTGTAAAATGATTGGAGTAACACTCTTCTGTATGTTGCTATAATAAAAGGTGAGAAGGCATTTTGTAAACGTCTGTAAGATCAGTTGGACTATACACAGAGTTAAGTGACTTTTATACAAAGACCTTATTAAATGCACACTGTCATGGTCACAAGCTGTCATCTCCTCTGCTGATTGATTGCCAAACATCAATAAGACCGTTCTTAGCCTGTCTGACGTACAATGAATGATAACCCTCATCCCTGAAGTATTTTGGTTTGTTTCTGTCAGCACCTATTTGCTAACCTAAGAGCCAAAGTAGCCCTTACACCCTCTCCCTGCCCACTTCCACTCCATTTGCACGTTCATGTGGAGGGTCTGCTGTATAAAGTGCCATCCCAAACAAATTAGCGGGGAGTGGAAGTGGGTTTTAAAACCCTTCAACAGCGAGCCTGCTGAAGACCTACTCCTTGTCTCAAATTTGGACTCCTCTTCTGTTCTTATCTTACTTGATTTCAGTGCGGCATTTGATACCGTCGATCATAATATTCTTTTAAATCGCCTAGCGAGCTATGTTGGCATCTGTGGCTCTGCACTTTCGTGGCTAACTTTCTATCTATCTGACAGAACTCACTGTGTCTCACTTAAAAATACTATATCTGAATACTAATAAAGTTAACTTTGGTGTACTGCAGAGCTCTGTGCTGGGGCCTTTGCTTTTTTCTGTCTACATGCTATCTCTTGGTGAAATTTTCTGCAGCTACGAATCAAATTTCATTCAATATCAAATTTTACTGTTACTCGGATGATACTCAGATTTACATACCAATTAGACCAAATGATTGTTCACAAATTGCAAATCTTGAATTATGCCTTGTCACTATTACAAATTGCCAATAAAACTGAGATGCTAGTTGTTGGCCTAAAAATCCAACTCCCTCTTCTTGCAGACCTTACTCTAATCTAATTACCCAGAGCTCCACAGTTAAAAACCTTGGTGTTATTTTTGACTTAGCTCTCTCATTCGATGTTCACATTAGGGAAATCGCTGAGATTGCATTTTTTCATCTTCGCAATATCTCAAAAATCTGCTCCCTACTTAGTATGATGGATGCTGAAATTCTAAGACATGCTTTTGTTTCTTCAAGACTAGATTACTATAATGTCTTACTCTTTGGTCTACCTAGCTGCAGTATTTAAAAATAAATAAATAATAATAATAATAATAATAATAATAATAACAACTTGTGCAAAATGCTGCTGCCAGAATACTAACTAGAACTAGAAAATTTGACCATATTACTCCAATCCTAATCTCCCTTCACTGACTCCCAATTCAAGCCAGATCCGATTTTAAGGTGCTTCTCTTAGCTTATAAATCAGATCAGAACCAAGGAGTGCAAGGCAAGGGTATATGGGAGAGAGTATGGGCAAAATTAGGAGTAGGATATTTTTGGTTGAGTGGTGTTTATGATATTATGGACATTAAATGATATAGAGGATACTTTCAAGTGAGTGACATAATGACACATTACTAGTCTAAAGAATGAAGATAAAGTTTGAAGAACAAATCTTTGAGGGCTGCCACTGGCAATGCCAAAGGTTAATTGGCAACAAAGACAAAATTAAAACAAATGTTGTAAGCAAAAAAGTGTATTGGATATTTTTTACTCTTATGTTATGTAAGCAACTTTTGCTTCTCATTAGACAGAGGTAGAGAAGAAAAGTCCAGGGAGGAAGGGCAGATACGGATTCGGCCTTCCACTAAAATAAACTCCCTAGAGATACTGTGAATTAATTAAAAATAACGATTAGGGTGATGAATATGGGGTGATTGTGACACATACGACTGTATGTACAAACACCAATACTGAACTTCATACAGTATTTCTTCAGCCTAACAAACTTGGACTTTAACATGATTATGATAGCAAACAATTACAGACAGAGTGGTAATCCCGGAATGCGGTTTGGCCTTTGCACACTGTTCAGAGTCAAATCTGACCCACAATATTGAAACACTGTGAATTCTGTGTTCTTTTAGCCTGATCATTTGCACAGCTGAAACACACTCTTTGGGTGTTCTGAGCTAAATTTGACCCATATTATTCAAAGGCGCCATTCAAAATTGTTCTTACTTTTTTCACAGTCAATGAAATTACTGTGGCTGTTGTAGGTGACAGAGGACTATAGTGATACAGTATGTTCTGAAATAGACAGAAGTGAGAGTTGGTATGTGTAGTGTGTGTGAAAGAAGAAAGAGGAGAAGGAAAGGGCAGGATGGCTTGAATCAACAATTCAATAAGAAAAAAAAAGAAATTTAATGAATATCAGTGGATTTGATTTTATACAATACTACTCTTTTTTTTTTAATAAAAGTGAAGGGGTGCTCACAGCAGACTGTTTTCTTGTGTGTGTGTGCCCCAGCACTCTGCGGTGAACACATGGAGGAGCTGAGTTTTTTTTTTTCCTTTTTCTTTTCTCCTCCTCTTCCCACCCACAGACACAGGCACTGCTACAAGCAGCAGAGTTTTTTCTCTCTCTTCTCTGTTCATTTAGCTAGGTTGCTGTAAACCAAAACTTTAAGGATTAAATCACCTGGTTATTAATGACTGATTAATGACTGATCTTTTCTGTGGCGACGTACCGCAGTGACTGTGCTAACAATGACACTAAGAAAAATGGCTTCAAAGTTTTTTGACTCTCCAGCCAAATGTGTTATAGGTAGGATAGCGGTTATGTGCTTATTAATAATATATTCCTTAAGTAATTTTCATGGCTTAAGAATCATGACCAATTATTTCACCTGTGACCCCAATTATGATAAATAGATATGTAGGTGGTGCAGAGTGCAGTAACTAATCGATTTCTTATTACATTATATCTGTATTTAATTGTTTTATTGTTTGTCTGTTTAAAAAGTTGAAATAGATAATTAAGAAAAGTTCAGCAATCCTTAAATATTATTTTGTGAGGATTAACTTATAAAGATGGTCTGACATATTTATTTTAATTGTAAGGTTTATGTAAACCCATTTTCAGAATTAGATATATGCTCTCATAGAATATAATCAAGTTCCTGTCTTAATAGAGATAAATTATACCAGTCAAATCCAGGTTAATAAATGTCAAAATTGCTGAAGTGTTGTATAGATTACAAGCTGAGCGCCTCTAAATGGCACATTTAACATTGCCTGTTGTGAAGAGGTAGAAACAAGCATGAAATATCACAAAGCCACTGATACATGCGACAAGAGAGTAGGAAAAAGGCAGAAAGAGAAAGAAGTGTTGGGATGGTTTGTGCATGAGGGCATCATATATCAACAGACAGTGAAAAAGAAAGAAAAAGAAAGTAGGATTAAGAACAGGTCAAAAAGAAGAAGAAGTTAGAAGAACTGACTAAACAAAAGACAGATAAAGGAAACACACAAGCTCTGGTGTAAGCACCTGCGGTAACAACAGCACCCCCACAGGTGGAAGGACCAGCCTACAGTCAACAAACAGACATTCAAGCCTCACAGCTCCTGCCAATACATGTGCATGTCTACCAACCAGGGGGTAATTACAGACCACAGCAAGGGTGAGGAAGACCATTGATGAGAGAGGGGGCTGGAGAGACTGCTTAATATGGTCGACCACCACTCAACCAACTGCAAAACACAATGAGGCCCAGGGATGCCTAATGACAACCTGTGCTGGGGATGTCACCAAATGGGACACAAGCAAAGATACTGTCCTACCAACCCCTGGAAACTGTTGGTACAAACACAACTGAACAAACCCATAGACCCAATATTACCTCTTCACTGTACTTTGAAATTTGACAGTGATCAATCAGACAAAGACTATGAAAAATGTTGGGATGAGCTCTTGAACAAACGCCAAGTTCATTTGGTTGCAGAAGACATCTATGTGGGGCCACAAAGAGCAGCTGCTGCTGTAACTGCCAGAACACCTCACACGATGGTTTCAAGTCAAAAACTCCACACCATGTGACTTTGATAATTGAATAAGTATTTGAATCACATCAACTGGGTAAGCGTAGCAGGAGCAAACATGGTCCCCCAGAGTGAACCCTAACATCCACATCTCAGCAGACAAACAGATCATGAGGATATAGAACAAAACAGGAGATCAGCTGAAAGAATGATAGTGGATGACAAACCAGCCATGCAGATGGCATTCAGTGCAAAATAGGTGAATTTATTGCAGCTAATATTGGACTGTTTGTGGTCAGAATAAAAGTCAGCACAACCAGTAGAAATCAAATTGAAACCAGGGGCTAAGCTACCATATAAAAGACAATACTCTCCTACACTACAGGCAATGGCAGGGATAAAACATACAATAGAAGGTTTGTTGCAGGCTGGAGTGTTGATTAAAACCCAAAGCCTATGCAATTCTCCAATCTTTCCAATAAAGAAACCCCATTCAAATGATTACAGGTTGGTGCATGATGTACGCTATGGTAGATGTAGAAACCCTAGTGATACCTGATGTACATACTCTGCTATCAAACGTTCCATTAGACACTGAATTGTACAGTGTGATTGATTTATGTTCAGCATTTTTAGTGTGCCTTTACATCCAGATTTTCAATATCTGTTTGCATTCACATATTATGGTGAGCAGTATACCTACACTAGGATGCCACAGGGTTGTTGTGAGAGTCCATTTTCCATATTTAACAGAATGTTGCTTCAAGATTTGCAGCACCTAAGCATTGAAAGCACACACTGATACAATATGTGTTTGCTAATCTGTAGCTCATCAAGAGAACAGTGTGAAAAAGACTCAATAGCAGTGCTAAAAGCATTAGCAGAAGGAGGTCACAAAGTAAGCAACAACAAATTATAGCTTTTGTTGTCAAGATGCAGAATATCTTGGCAGAAGACTAATTGGTGAAGATAGATATATTGCTCCCCAACAAATTGAAGTAATAATTAAAGCACCCAAACCACAAACAGTAACACAAATGTTTTCCTTTTTGAGCATTGCAGGGTATAGTAGACAGTGGATGTGTGACTATGTATTGAAAACAGCATCCCTCAGGGCAATGATTAAAGCAACAGGGCAAATAAATAGTTTATCACAGTTGCAGGAGATAGACGAAGCCAACAGCGCATTTAAAGCCATTAAAGGGGAATTACAATTAGTACCGGCATTAGGCAACCCCAATTACAGTAAACCTTCTCACTTCTATGTGGCAGAAAGGTCAGGATATGCAAATGCAGTATTAATACAAGACACGCCTACTGGCAAACAGCCACTAGCCTACTATAGCATCAAGCCAAACGATACCTCAAAACAAATTCGGCATCATGAATGGTGTGGGCCACAGATGGCACGCCCCATGACTGTGAGGCACAAAAATAGTCATTCCTGAAGCCACGCCCAGACATGCACAAAGAACTGGTTGAAGCTGAGTTTGATTTGGCAGAAGAACAGAGCTCAACATCTGACTTATCCTCTCTCATCCAACCTCAAGAGGCAGCCAGCATTTGTAAAAAAAAAGTGTTTGGTTAAAAAGGGGGGAAATTAAGACTCAAGAAGGTCCCCACACATGCCTCTGGTGAGGTCCTGTTGGTCATTACCTGACTCCAACCTCTATGCAACACACCTTGATTAAGGATGCGCATGGTGGCGAAGGCCATTGTGCAAGAGGGGAAGTGATACAGAAGATCCAGGGAGTTAGGAGACAAGGGAATTAGTGGTCACTCAACACTGCCCCCATCACCCGGCAGTTCTCTGCATCAAAATGTGAAGAACTCGCATAGTTTTTCAATAACAAAAAAAACATATATTATCTTGTAAACACAGATGATCTCAGCAAATCCTGTAAAAATGATGTAACCATGGGAAAATTCACCTGTATTACATTAACTGAGCTTTGCAAGACTTTCACTGATTATAACTCCTCCACCTCACGTATTGACCCTGTACCTACTACATTATTTAAGTGGGTGTTCGACAGCGTTTCAAGTCATGTCCTAAACATTATAAATACATCTCGTCAAAGATGCCTTTAAAACAGCTGCTGTAAAACCTGTACTGAAGAAACCCATCCTAGATGGGAATGCACTGACCAGTTATAGGCCGATATCCAACCTTCCTTTCATTAGTAAAATATTTGAAAAGATAGTTTCAGTGCAAATAAACTCTTTTCTTAAAGAAAACAATATCCTGGAGGAATTTCAATCAGGCTTTAGAACATACCACAGCACTGAAACTGCTCTTACTAAAATAAGCAGCGACTTCATATTAAACTCTGATGAAAATAAGGTCTCAGTTCTTTTCCTCTTAAACCTAAGTGCTGCGTTTGATACGATTGATCATGATATCCTAATCAATCATCTGGAAAAGTGGGTTGGTCTTTCTGACTGTGTGTTAAACTGGTTCAAAACATACATCAAAGTTTTATGTGAGCCTTGGAGATCATGTGTCTGACAAATATGACAACTGCTTTGAGGTTCCACAAGGGAGCTGCCTTAGTCCGTTATTATTCTCACTATATATATGCAGATGACACACAACTGTACATCTCCACAGAACCAAATGATGCTGCAGCTATAAACTTCATTACTATCCATCTTATGGAAAAAAATAAATGGACGAGCAATAATTTCTTAAAGTTAAATGAGGACAAAACTGAAATCCTACTAGTCAACCTGAAAACAAAAAGAGAAATGCTGTTTAATCTGTGAAAATTGACTCTCTGGATTAAATCTGAGGTTACAAGTCTTGGCGTTATCTTAGATTCAGATCTAAGCTTCAGGTCCCACATTAATAAGGTGACGAAAACATCATTTTTCCACCATAGAAACATAGCCAAAGTACAGGATCGGTCAGGATCTAATATTAATTAATGTTCTGTGTTCTTCTACACATCCAGTAGGTCAGCTGTTACACACACAGTCCAGGTTCATACAGTGAAACGGTTTGGAGTAAAGCAGTCGTCCTCCTGATAAACCCTGAGCTCATTATGTCGAGCAGTGCAACAAAACTAAAAACTGTCGTTATCAATTTGACAGGACAGAGGAAACTATCCAGCTAGGTTTAGCCTCTGAAATATATATAATTTTTTAGACAGACAAGTGAAAAATTAATGGTTTAATTTCTATTCTAATTGTCAATTTGAAGAGGGAACCCAGTTTGGGGAACGAGAAAAAACAGGAAAAAATGGGAGGTGGATTACGTTTTTAATTCACATGAAAAACAAAATAATTTGTTTATCCTGTTATCAAACAAGTTGAACAGCTTTGGACGGATTGTCCTGTGTCTAGTCTGCCGCAAAATAGAGGACATCAGCTGAGTAGGTGGTCCTTCAATGTTGCCCAGGACGCATTGCGTTTACACTACTAAATGAATGTGGCCACATGTGGCCCAGACCACCTTCGAAGGTGGTCTGAGTGATCGGATCTCAATCCGTCCTCAATGCGTCTTGGGTGCATTTACACCTGTATTTAGAGCTGTCCACTTGATCACCCGAGACGGATGTTAATACCAGGTGTAAACAGGGCCTGTAAGAAAGCTAAAAACTTACCTCTTCACTTTAGCCTTTAACTAGCTTTTTGCTCAGTTATGAACTACTGTACTTCTTATGCACAACTGTACTTCTTTTAAAATGTTGTATTTTACTTTATTTTATACATTCTATGTATTCTATGTTTTAACTATGTTTTTATTATATTTTATTCTTTTATTATTATTCTGTATGTAATTTGAGTTTCACTCTATCTATTTTATCTTATTTTTACTATCAAGAGGGCTTTATTCTATTTTCACTTAATTTTATAAGACCCACAGTGAGTTTAAACCTGTGGGAAGATGTTCTGGGGTAAGCTGAAAGAGGCTTATTTCGGTTAATCAAGACCGGTGGTGAGTCTGTGTCTGCTGGGAAAAGGGAGGTTCTGGTTGCTTATGAGAGACCTAGGCGCTGATTTATAGATTGTGTACATATGGCAAAATACTTTGAGTTTTCCCTTATTAAGTCTCAAACTACCGCCACTGAAGTACGCATTCTATATATTGTATTTTCACTTTATTTTATCTTATTTTTATTATTGTTATCAGGTGGGTTTCATTTTCCATCTTATGTTACGCAGGTGCTGTGGTCAGTGGTTGGTAGGTTTGAGAAAAGACTGTGGTATGTGTTTTTAACCCCCACAGCACCACTGAAGGTGGTTTCTTTCTGGGGCAGCTTCAGGTTGCACCCAAATACACTGACCATGGATAACTACCTCATGTAACCCCACTTCAAAAAATGTGAACTATCCCTTTGTTTCCTCTTTCCAAGTGGTGTCCATCTCAAGGCTACTTTAGGAATGCAGTCCTGGTCCATTCTGAGGACGTGTCCGAGCCATTGTAGCTGCTGATGTTTAATTTCCAGCACCACATTGCGCCAGTTGATGCTTTTGTACAGGTCCTCACTGGAGATCATTTCTGGCCAAAAGATGCGACATATCTTTCAGAGACATCCATTGTGGAATGTATTGATCTTTCTCTTGTCACTCTCAACCACTCACCAGCATTCTGAGCTGTACAGCAAAACTGATTTAACATTGCTGTCATTAGATTGGATCTCGGTTGTAAGGCTGTACTACTTTGACTTCCAGATGGTTTGAAGGCTTGCAGATGCACTGCGAGCTTTCCCAAGCCTTATGCTGATGTCTTTGCTGCATGCATTGTCCTTACTGAGGAGACTGAGGAATATGTTAACTCCTCTACATAATCAAGAGAGTTACCATCCACAGTGACTGGTGCATGTGGTGTTGAATTTATGCACATCGTTTGGATTTTGGAGATGTTAATGTTCAAACCCATCTATGTGGCAAATCTGTCAGTCCTATCCGTCTTCTTTTGCAGGTGAGTATGATTTGTGGAGAGGATAGTCAGGTCATCGGCATAATCAAGATCTTCTAGTTGAGTGAAGAGAGTCCACTCGATGCCTCTGGGCTTGGCTGAGGTAGTTTTTCGCATGGTCCAGTTCTTTGACTAAGATAAGACTAAAATGTCCAGACCTTTAGTCAACTAAGACTTGACAAAAAAAAACAAAAAACGGGTGGAAAAAAACATTGCAATGGAAGGGTTAAGAGCAGGTTGAAGCCCTGGCTTTTGACTTGCAGGCAGCATTCCTACATATGTTAACCTCATGTTTTGGCATGGCATGGTTTTTGACCATATTAACATCCGACATCAGAACAGTGTATATATATATATACATATACATATAAAGCAGGAAACCAGAAAAAGTATAATATGTCCCCTTTAACATCGCTAGATCAAAACAACTGAATACTAATGTGTACGCACCTTGCAAACTGTCTGCATGAGATCAGAATTTGCAAAAACAAAACAACAGGGGTGAATACTTTTTGAAGGCACTGTAGAAATTATATTTTTGATTTGGGGATGCTGTATCAATGAAGCAGCTGAGACAAAATTTAAAGTAGTTTCTATTCACAATCTGCCACTCTGAGAGATGACGCTGATGATGTTTCATGTGTCCCTACCTGCTCGTGCGGCAGCGTACAGTGGCAGGCCGGTGATGACGGCAAACTCATCGCAGTGGATGGCACAGTTCTTGGCATCGGCATCGTAGCCTTGGACCAGCAGCCTAACCACATCCAGGTGACCCTGCTGGCAAGATGTGGCCAGCATCCAGTTAAGCAGGTCTCTCCTCAGACATGGACCTGAGAGGGAGCCAGAGACCCAACACTAGTCAGAGGAAAACTCATTTAGTCCATCGACAAATCTGGCAGATTTCCAAACAGGGAGAAACCATTTAAATGATTAATGAATCAACTTTCCATGACAACCTGACATGAGTTGAGACCCTGAATGAGACTCAGACAGATTCAGAGAGAATATTGTCTCGATGATGTTTTCTTTCAGTGTTTAAGATAAGGTCAAACATCATACAGGAGTTGTCTGTTTATATTCTTTCAAAGCTAAATATGTATCTACTACCATATTTTGAGCACCTGGTTATAATAACAAATATACACAGATTCACTCTGTATTCATTAAATGCTATTGCTATTAATGCTATTGATCTCTGTTAAAATGGTGTGCTTAAATTCTACTTTCCAGTTCAGCAGTTTAACTTGAATATGAAGAAGATGCTTTTCTCAGCTCTTTTCAGCATTGAGGCTTCTCTGGGCTGGGAACTTATATGTTACCAATCCATCTATAATTTTGTCATCCTGCTTGTCCATGAGGTATTTCTCTTATTTTGCTTTCTTGGCCTATTCTGTACACAAAAGTTTTTCAGGTTTAGAGGCTAGAGTTTTTCCTTATTTGAATCGTGGGTCCAAGGACAAAGGATGTTGTATTGTTCTACAGATTGTAAAGCCCTCTAAGGCAAATTTGTGATTTGTGATATTGGGTTATACAAATAAAATTGACTTGACCTGACTTTTCTCTCTACCTTGGCTGTCTGTGTGTCATTTCAGATCGAGGATATGGATCCTCCAGGAGACTCAGCCTCACCTCTGTTCTCTCTCCCTCTATGTGTGTAGTTTACTTGTCTCTTTCCTTCTGTGTGAATTGTGTGCTTGAGTTTCAGCCAGTGCAAACGGTTTGCACTGGCTGAACACAGTTCTAAGCATGACCAGTAAATTGACTTGACTATGTAGAAAATTGAATTCCCTTTTAAATTATTGTACAGTTTTAAAACATTAACTCTGATAGCAGTCACAGAAATATACCATGTCATAAATGAACAGTATCATATTCATCATGTCAGAGGTACAGGACATGAGCTGGCCTTTGATTAAAAAAGTTAGTAAATATACAGTGCTGCTTGAAAGTTTGTGAACCCTTTAGAATTTGCTCTATTTCTACATAAATATGACATTAACATGATCAGATTTCTGTGCAAGTCCTAAAACTAGATAAAGAGACATCAATTAAACAAATGAGACAAAAACCTTACACTTGTTCATTTATTTATTGAGGAAAATGAACCAATGTTACATATTTGTGCCTGGCAAAAGTATGTGAACCTCTAGGATTACCAATTCATTTGAGAGGGAAATTAGAGTCAGGTGCTTCAATCAATGGGATAACAATCAAGTGTGAGGCTTGGAGGCCCTGCCTTATTTAAAGAAGAGAAATCTGGGTCTTCACTATCAAAGTCTGAGCTTCACAACACAGGTTTGTGGAAGTGTGTCATGGCTCGAAAAAGTAGATTTCTGAGGACCTTAGAAGAAGAGTTGCTGATACTCACAAGGCTGGAAAGGGTTACAAACCCATTTCTAAATAGTTTGGACCCCACCAGTCGACTTTCAGGCAGATCGTATGTTACATACCACCCCCTCCTGGATGGGATATGTATAATCTGTGATATTCTATTGACCATGTGTTGTGTTCTCTCTCAGGTGGCCCTGATCTAGTAATTGAGGGAGGACCTATAAAGAGGGCAGGAATATGGCTCACATTCTCTCTCTTCTCCATTTTCCAGCCTTGGCAGCAGCTGTTTTGTTCTTGTGTTTGTTTGCTATGTTTTAGCTTTGCCTCTGTTAGTTTTTGGTTTGTTTGGTGAGTCCGGTAGTTCTTATTTCTGTTAGGTTTAGTTCTTATGTAGGGTTAGGTTAGAGAGGAGAGCTCAGATCCTATGGCCCTTTGTGGGTTGGTCTGGGTGTCTCCTCTTCTTTTTTTGTTCGCTTTGGCCGCCTCACCAGTTTTTGTTAGTAGTTATTGTTGTTTGTGTTAATAAATTGGTTTAACTGTGGTGAATTCTCCTGGCTTTTAATTATGGGTTACAAAGGCCACAAGGGACCACAAGGTGACATCTATGAAACTAAAGGCCTCTCTTGCAGTGGTTACAGTCAATGTTCATGAGTCCACCATCAGAAGAACATTGAACATCAATGGTGTGCATGGCAGACTTGCAAGGAAAAAAGCCACTTCTCTCCAAAAAGAACATTGCTGCCGTCTACGGTTCGCTCAAGACCACATGGATAAGCCAGAAGGTGATTGAAAAAATGTTCTGTGGATGGATGAGACCAAAATCTAGCTCTTTAGCTTGAATGACAAGTGTTATGTTTGGCAATGAGCAAACACTGCATTCCAGCAAAAGAACCTTAACCCATCTGTGAAACATGGTGGTGGCAGTATCATGGTTTGAGCCTGCTTTGCTGCCTTTGAACCAGGACAGCTTGCAATCCTTGATGGAGCTATGAATTCTGACATGTACCAGCAAATTCTACAGGAAAATGTTAAGGTATCTGTCTGTGAATTGAAGCTCAACAGAAAGTGGGTCATGCAGTAAGACAACCACCCTAAACACACAAGTTGCTCTACCAAAGAATGGTTAAAGTAGAAGAAAGTTAATGTTTTGGGATGGCTGAGTCAAAGTCCTGACCTTAATCCTATAGAAATGCTATGGAAGGACCTGAAGCAGGCAGTTCATGCAAAGAAGCCCACCAACATCCCTGAGTTGAGACTGTTCTGTGGGAGGAATGGGCTAAAATTCCTCCAGGCTGATTAACAGTTGCTGGAAATGTTTAGTTGAAGTTATTGCTGCAAAAGGGGGTAACTCCAGTTACTGAAAGCAAGGGTTCACATGCTTTTGCCTCCCATGAATATATAAGATTGGATAATTTTCCTCAATAAATAAATTGAAAAGTCTAATTTTTTTGTCTCATTTGTTTAATGGGGTTCCCTGTTATCTAGTTTTAGGACCTTTTAAGACAAATCTGCTCATGTTTTAAGTCATATTTATATAGAAGTAGAGAAAATTCTAAAGGGTTCACAAACTTTCAAGCAGCACTGTGTGCTATTGAAAAGTATAAGGCAAGCCCTGTCCCTCACAGCATATATATGAAGCTGTTTCTTTTCCTCCTACCAGGTATAGAATCCAGCAGCTCTTTGACCAGGCTTGTGTGGCCATAGTGCGCTGCCAGGATGGCTGGGTTGCTGTTAGATGGCTCCTGGGGCACAGTGATACGAGCTTCTTTTAGGAGATAACACACACTCTGCAGATCACCATGCTGAGTGGCCACACACAGGAGACGTACCTAGAACACACACGATAAGAAAATCCCTATGGTGACTGGTAGCAATATATATAATTGATAAGGAATGTCATGATCAAAGCTTTTTTTGCCCCTGATGAGGATCCAGGTCATGTAATACTGACTCAGCCAGTGTTGAGCCCAGATAGGATATTTGTTTTTCTCCTATGCACTTAAGTGAGTGTCTGGCCTTCAGAATAAAAAAGATTAAATAGCTTTAAAATAGTGTACTTTGTTATTAATCTTTATAGGTACTAAAATAAACATTGAGATCAATCATTGGTGTCAGAAAAATACTGAGAATTCTTAACCATGTGTCCTAATAGAGTGACCCACTCAGAGCAGTTTATAACTGAGACACTGTGCAATACAGAACATATATAGAAGGATAAAGTACAGGCTAGCAGGGGGTTTGTACTGTGGCTAACATGCTGTGAAACTATTAGTGCAGTATACAGAATAATACAGTATTTTAGTGTTAGTTTTTTGGGCATCAGTTTTCGTTCTGAGCTTTAATTCAGTTGGTATGACAAATATTGCATTGAATTACTTCAAATGTTTTTATACAGAATTACAATTCCCCATTTTTAGAGTGAAGTCCAGAGGCATATTCCAGAAGTTGTCATGCACTCATTTTTTCTAATCTATGTGTGAAAGTTTTGTGTCCAGCTTGATGCTAACTGTTAAGTATGACGTCATACTATGTCTATGATGTATGCTGTGTATAAAGTTTACAGATGACATTATTGGAAGTTTGTTAAATCTGTAGGTTTATCAACAAAAACGAGTGACAAAAAACATCTTAACTGAAGACTTACTAACTTTTTCAGCTACATCTCAGTCTTCATCAGCAGGTCCAGTTTGCTTCCGAAAACCACTGGATTTACATTTTTGATATCTATCAATGAGGTTTGCCCTCAATTTTTTGGAGAAATTAATTTCCTCTTTTTTGATGATAAGAAGGGTTGTTGACAATCTTGATGGTGAAGTTAAACATCTCCTCCTCCTGGCTAAGGGCCAGGTCCAGGTCAATTTTAGGCCTCATATTATCTGTTTTTGTTGTTGATAGTCCTGTGACAGTTCTCATCTCACTGGTTACAACTTCCTAGTGGCTTGAATGGGAAAGTGTGTCCAAAATTTTGATACTTTTGGTACTGAACATTTGCGCTTACTGAACATAATCATCAATCTCACTGATGAGATATAAAAGAGAAACCCAGCAGGTGCAAAGAGATTTTCAAAGCTTTACATAATGTGCTATCAGTTTCCCTCTTCCGGGCCCCGGGCCTCTCCTTGGAGGTAGATGGTGTGGGTATTGGGGTATTGGGATTTGGGGGAAAAGGCTCTAAGAGAACAATCATCTCCTCACCCTCTACCTCACTGAAGGGTTTTGCGGTAACCTGGCTGGTGGTTGCAACAGCTTCTCCTGCTTGCTCTCCTTCCTGGCCCTGGCTACCTGCCTGGTTAGCTCCCTCAGCCCTTGCAGGCATATTGCTGCTGGTGGCTCTCTCCTCCATGAAAGGGTTGAGAAAACTCATGATTTCGTTGAAGCACCATGGCCGGTGGTGCAACAGAAAGAAAAATCAACAATAGCATAAGTAAGTAATAAAAATAACCTATAATTAATAGTTTAATATTTTTTAAGATTAATAAATTGATACGCAATTACCGCAGTTACCCGATACTGGAAATAGTTCAGACTAAGCCATTGGGGAAAAGCTAATTTATTTATTTCAAATGGTATATTTTTTATAAAAAGCAATATGTGTACTTTCTGATTCACCTAGCTTAATTGAGACATGGTTGGTATTTGTTTTTAGCTTGTGTAATTACTTCCCTACACTGCATAGCAGGAATCAATTACCAGACATCTCTACTATCTCTGACACTGTCTTCCATATTTCTTTTTTTGTTTGCTTATGTCATGGTAAAACAATGATGAATCGTACAGCTCCAGGAAACTGGAGACTGCAGTGATCAGTTTCTCTTCCACTGTCAATATGGAATGGAACAGATGTTAGCTAGGAACTTTAGTACAGTGGTTGCTGTAGGAAGAAAATCAAATCCTGATCTGCAATTGATTGCTGCTTCAGCGGTGTCGCTGCTAATTTGCATAAAGTTAAATTCAACATCAACTTGTCACTCATGGCACTGGTATCACGCTGCTCACTGCTGCCAAGGCATTTGAAGCCCTTCATCGCCAGCTTTCATTGAAAATGAATGAATGCCAGCTGCTTTTGTTGCTTATGAAACTTGTGGGGGTGTGGGTGCACAGTTAGGCAAACAAAGACAGACACAAGACTGATAAATAAAAAAGTTTTGACAGAGGGGCTGTAACCATTTATTTTATTGTAATCATGCACTTAGTTTTTTGATTAAACTACAGCTGGGGCATATGGGAATGTTATTAGTTTTACAGGTATTTAGTCATAAACCAAATTATTGGACAAATTAAAATTTTGAATGGATGATGGTGCTAGATGTCATTGGGAGAGAGCAGGGGTCAAGAGTGCATTCTGCCCAGCACTGGACTTCCAGGAGGGGCTGCTAGCCGAGCTGCTGCTGACGTTTGCCCAGTTTGTTTCTCTGATAACTTAAGATCCAGACGTCCGATGACTAAAATCCTTCATCTGGTTAAAAGATATAGTTAAAAATGAACAAGATCTAAAAAGTTTATCATAAAAATGTGGCTTAAAACTGGATAAAAGTCAATTTATAACAGTTTCTGACAAACAACCACAACACCAACATATTATCTTGTATGGGTATATTCTTTGGTAGACACCATTGTGACAAACAACCACAACACAGATGTATTATCTTGTAAATGTATATTCTCTGGTAGAGTCAATTGTAGCAGACAACCACGCTGACACAACGCTTGTGCGTATATACTCTTTGGTAGATGTTTGAAAATTGTTGGAAACATTTGGGATAATGTAAGTACACAACTAAAAATAATATAACATAGGTCTGGTTGTTTTTAGACATTTCAATGCAGAATAGTTGCATATTATAGTTTTCAGTCTAAACCACAGTGGTGTACTGACTGACATTACCATCCCTGGAGCAATGCTGCTAGGGCGGCTAAAACATCAAATATCATATTGGCACAAATATTAAGACTGTTGTGGTACTGATTCTCGAGACTACAGCTGATCAGAGAGAAGCCTGAGAACCAGCTCCCAACAACCTCACAAGTTTCTGCACAATGAAAGATGTCCCTTTAACAAATGCCTCTTCAATAATAATGAAAAAATGCCTCTTCGATAAAAACAAACAAATGCCTCTTCAAAATAATGTATAACAAATAAACAAAATAATAAAATAAAGCCTGCAGGTGTTAGGCTTTCGTGAGAAAAGCAAAACCTCTTGCACGAACAGCACTAAAATCTACCTTAATGCAGGTAACTTTGTTGAAAGGTTTATTTTGTTAGTATTTCCTCAAGCTAAGCCCCAGAATGCTCAAAGGTACCCTCAAGTCTTGCTGTTTGATTACCAAAATGTATGCATTGATGTACCATTAATTCATGTTACTAACTTGGCTTCTTCCCCGGAATCTTTTGTGCTTTCTCATCTTGCAAGAAACTCCAGGATCCAAACTGTGGGCCTTCCTTGCAGGGATAGTGCAGGGATGGTGGCACAGACCTGTTGGTGCCCTGCCCTGGGATCTTCTCTGGCTATTGCTGCTATTATTATTACTAGTCATGTCTTTATTATTACTGTTGTTGTTATTGTTATTATTGTTGTTATTCTGCTTTTCTCTGTCAATCGGTCAAGGCAGATGGCCGCCCACCTAGAGCCTAGTTCTGCTTGAGGTTTCTTCCTGTTAAAGTTTTTCCTTGCCGCTGTTGCCAAGGGGTTGTTCATGGGGGAAATTGTTGGGTCTCTGTAAATTAAAGACTACAGTCTTCACCTGCTCTATGTGAAAAATGCCCTGAGATGACTTTTGTTGTGATTTGGTGCTATATAAATAAAAACTGAGTTGACTTGATTTGAAATGAAGTGTTTTTGGATATTAGATTGACTTGTCTCCTTTTTTCATGGGAAAATGTATGTGGTCAATTTTGACCCTTACAGCAAATGTAACACAAAAATCAGGCACATCCTGTCCCTAAAAGATGCAGAAAAACTAGTTCACGCATTTGTTACTTCTAGGCTGGATTATTGCAATTCCTTATTATCAGGCTGCCCTAACAAGTCTCTAAAGACTCTCCAGCTGGTCCAGAATGCAGCTGCACGTGTATTGACTAAAACTAGAAAAAGAGACCACATTTCTCCCATTTTAGCTTCACTACATTGGCTTCCTGTAAAATCTAAAATAGAATTTAAAATCCTTCTCCTAACTTACAAAGCCCTTAATGGTCAGGCACCATCATATCTTGAAGAGCTCATAATACCGTATTATCCCACTAGAACACTGCGCTCCCAGAATGCAGGCTTACTGGTGGTCCCTACAGTCTTTAAAAGTAGAATGGGAGGCAGAGCCTTCAGCTATCAGGCTCCTCCTCTATGGAACCATCTACCGGATTTAGTCCGGGTCGCAGACACCCTCTCTATGTTTAAGAGTAGGCTTAAAACTTTCCTTTTTGATAAAGCTTATAGTTAGGGCCGACCAGGCTCACCTTGGATCAGCCCTTAGTTATGCTGCTATAGGCCTAGACTGCTGGGGGACTTCCCATGATGCACTGAGCTCCTCTCTCCTCCTCCTCCTCTCCATCTGTATGCATTCATGTAACATCAATGCATGTCACTAACTTTGCTTCTTCCCCGGAGTTTTTTGTGCTTTCTCATCTCACAGGAAAACCTGAGTCCCGGGCCGAACCTTTGCGGTCCTTCACAGTCCTGATGGCATCCTTCCCTGTCTATTGCTGCTTATACTTGTTGTGATTGTTGCTCTCCTGTCCCCCCTCCCCCTTTCCCTCTCTCTTTCTCTCTCTCAACCCAACCGGTCAAAGCAGATGGCCGCCCACCAAGAGCCGGGGTCTGCTTAAGGTTTCTACCCGTTAAAGGGGAGTTTTTCCTTACCGCTGTCGCCAAGTGCTTGCTCATGGGGGAATTGTTGAATTGTTGGGTCTCTGTATATTAAAGAGTACGGTCTTGACCTGCTCTATGTGAAAAGTGCCTTGAGATGACTTCTGTTGTGATATGGCGCTATATAAATAAAAATTGATTGATTGATTGAACAATAATTGCTCATTTTAATGTATAAGAAAATATAAACAAGTTATTTGTGGAACAGTGGAGGCTGAGGAGGTTGATCCTCCTCTATTTTTTGAGAGGCAAAAGGGAAATCAAAATATAAAAAAGAATATTTGGTTGAAATAAACCATTACAAATCTCAGTATTATTTATAAAATATGTTTTCTCTCTTTGGAAAAAATCCATTACTGAATTTCTGTTTAAAATGCTTCAACAGCGACTCCTGCAGGACGGGAGGAGAAAGGGCAGTGTGTCAAGTGGTGGAAGGGGTGCAATTGGTGTAGGTGGAGTGGGGGACAGAGGAGGACGGGTGCCTGCTGACCTCCGCAGGGCAGGATCTCTTACATTGGACTTAATGTATTTCATTTTTTTTCATACTAATCTGTGATTGGCCATGACACGTAAAATGACGCTCCAAGGGAGGACGTCCTCCCTTACCAATCAACAACCAGAATGCAATACTGACATTGAGTTGGTCCAATGATATTTTCCAGAATTCAATTCTCTCCACTGTAAGGCAGAGTAGCAGCTCCTTGCATTAGCCAATGGCTTGTTGTAGCAGCCTGAAGGACTCTTTATACATCCATGGAAGGACTGTTAAGGACTGTTGTTAAGCTAATGGGAGAAATTATCTGGAGTGTGCAGTGCAGCAGCAGCAGGACACTGCCAGGGAGGCTGGAGAGAGAAGAAACTGGAGAAACAACCAGGAGAGTTTGTCATTGTTGCTAATGATATCAGACTGGTTAAGCAGCAGCCATAAAGTTCTGTTAACTAACATACAAGATGACCAACGGCTACAAATGGATGTTATGACATGAATACTTCATCTCCATGAAAGAAAGAAAGAAGACATCAGATAACGTGAGTCAGATACAGCTTCTCTCTCTCTGTCTCTTTGGTCGCTAATTTCATCTCTGATGGTTAAATATCTCAGTGTGGCTTTTTTGTGTTTTTTATCTGCTTAACAAGAATGCAGCAGAAATCATATGTGTTGTGGGTAACATTAGTTTGCTTTTTTAAGTTACAGTAAGCTGTCTGGACTCACTCATTTGTTTTTAATTGAGTGGTTGTTCAGTCACCTTGTTCATGTTGTATGATTAGTGTGCAGGAGGTCTGGCTGCTTGCCTCTGACAGTTTCTTTAGTTCATTTTTAAGCTGAGCTGTATATTGAGTAATAAGCTTAAAGTAACTTGAATGACAAGTGTTAACTCGTGGTGTAACGGATCGTAACTTAGTTGATCCGTGATCCGTACGGATCACCCCCCTGGTTCGGCAGGCATATGAACTGCGGATTAATTGCAAAATTTAATGTCTCATTTAAGACAAAGTAAACAAACTGCTGTAAGTAAAAGTCATGGGCAGACAGTGTGTCGCTAACCGGGATTTTGAAGAGCAATGATCAAACCAGCATCTAATGGGTCCAATGTGACATTTGAGTTATGTTTATCTATTGTTTAATGCGCTGCAGCTGAGCAGCTAATTAGCTATCTAGCTGCTAACTGACGTTAGCGGTGAATGTTTGTTATCATGAAGTTTTGATGATGTGGACAGAGGCTGTTTCATTCACTGTTTCATGCCTCATACTGCAATAACTGAGCATTGAATATTTTATATATTTTATTTTATTTAAACATTGGACATCTTAAATGTTGTTTTCATTTCAGAGCATGGGCCAAAGTTCCTTGCGGTTTCTGGCTGTAAGTGTGTTACAGAATAAATAGAAAACAAAGTTTTATTTGTCTCCCCCCTTTTTTTCCGCTTATCCTAATAATGATCTGATCCATGACTCAAATCCGTGATACGATCCGAACCCTGAGTTTTGTGTTCATGTTAACAACCCCAGTGTTAACATGTCAGTTTTGTAGACTATAATTTGTATACCATACATATAGATAGAGTGTGTGAGTCATGTATTTGATACATGCATTAATATTTCCTGATGTGAACCTACACTTTTAGATCTGTGAATGTTTTTAGTGTTCTCATAACGTGACTCAGTAGTGTGTATGGCCCCCGTGTGCCTGTATGCACTCCCGACAATGTCTGGGCATGCTCCTGATGAGTCGGCGGATGGTGTCATGGGGGATCTCTTCCCAGACCTGGATCAGGGCATCAGTGAGCTCCGGGACAGGCTGTGGCGGTACTTGGCAGCGTTGGATGCGCCAATACATAACGTCTCATAGGTGCTCAATTGGATTTAGGTCAGGGGAATGAGAGGGCCAGTCAATGGCATCGATGCCTTCCTCATCCAAGAACTGCCTTCACACTCTGGCCACATGAGGCCGGGCATTGTACTGCACCAGGAGGAACCCAGGGCCCACTCTACCAGCGTAAGGTCTGACAACTGCTCTGAGGATTTAATCCTGGTACCTAACAGCAGTCAGGGTACCGTTGGCTATGACATGGAGATCTGTGCAACCCTACAAGGATATGCCTCCCCAGAACATCACTGACCCACCACCAAACTGGTCATGCTGGATGATGTTACAGGCAGCATAACGTTCACCACTTCGACTCCAGACTCTTTCACGCCTGTCACATATGCTCAGTGTGAACCTGCTCTCATCTGTGAAGAGAACGGGGTGCCAATGGCGGACCTGCCAATTCTGACGTTCTCTGGCGAATGCCAATCAGGTTGCACAGTGCTGGGCTGTGAGCACAGGGCCCATTACAGGACATTGGGCCCTCATGCCACCCTCATGGAGTGTGTTTCTGACAGTTTGGTCAGAAACATGCACACCAGTAGCCTGCTGGAGGTCATTTTGCAGGTCATCTAGCAGTGCTCCTCCTGTTCCTTCTCACACAAAGGAGTAGATACCGGTACTGCTGCTGGGTTGATGTCCTTCTACAGCCCTATCCAGGTCTCCTTGTGTAACAGCCGGTCTCCTGGTATCTCTGCTCTTGACACTGTGCTGGGAGACACAGCAAACCTTCTTGCGACCGCACGTATGGATGTGACATCCTGGAGGTGCTGGACTACCTGTGCAACCTGATTGGGCTGCAGGTACCGCCTGATGCTACCAGTAGTGACAAGGACACTAGCAGAACACAAAACTAGAGAAGAATCAGTCAAGAAGGATAAGGAGAGAGCAATTATCTGTGGCCATCACGTGCAAAACCATTTCCTTTTTGGGGTTTGTCTTGCTTTTGCCTCTCAATTACACCTGTTGTCACTTTCATTTAAACTAAAGCAGGTGAAATTGATTCACAATCACTTGTGCTTCCTAAATGGACAGATTAATATCCCTGAAGTTTAAGTGACTTGGTGTTATACTGTGACGGTTAAGTGTTCCCTTAATTTTTTTGACCAGTGTATATAGTATAATATTATACCTGTATATATTATGGTTATGGACGAAAAAGTTACTTAGAAAAAACATTTTACTGGATGATAATTAGTGTTTTTTCCAGTGCTTGTTAATTAATTCAAACGCAAATCAGACCCACAAATACTAAGGGTGTATTGGTGTAAACCCTTTTCGAACATAATAGGAGGGTAAAATATTTAAATTTGCTTTTCTGAGTGCATGGCTGCACACTGCAGGTACCTGTGCTTTGGCATGGAGGGGTGGAGATTGGAAATTCAGATGCGGCGATGTCAGCAGCAGCAGCTTAGTAACAACAGGCACTTGACTACTAATTCAGCCCTTGACAGAGAAGGGCTGTCAAGGGCTGATTTAGCATCCACGTGTCGTTACTTGGCACTTGTGAGGAGGAGGAGGAAGAGACTACTCCTGCGCCAGTTTCTCCTCTACAACGTATTTTTGTGACAAATTTAAGCAAAGTGCTTTGTTTTGCCATTAAATTACTATATTAAATTTTAAGCAGCTAGTAAGCGGAAAGTAGGCTTCTTTGTGCAATGTGTGGGCTGTAGTCACTGAGTGAAAGAGGAGGGGCTGCTCACAATCTGGCACTTGCGGAACATGCTGCCACTCCAAAAATCTGACCCATCAACATCATCATATGGTAAACAAGAAATTGTTTTATTTTTATTGGTCGCATAGTCACATTTCAAATTGAAACAGTATTCACTGACTGCCTTGAGCCCACCCAGAGCTATGCACCTGGTTCCCAGTTGTTAATTTGAAGAAACTTCAGACACTTAACAATTTTTTAACTGACAGAAAGTACCTAGTTTGTATTAGTACTGACACATTAGATTCTTTCTTTAAAACTCTTTAATGAGCACATTTCCCATATACTACCAAATAACATAACCCTTTCAAAGAAATGTCCTAAGAATGAACAGCATGCAAAATTGTTGAAAAAATACTGAAAAAACTGCACATGGAACAACTCAACCAACTTAACCCCCCCCCATTATTCTTACTAGTACAGTGCCTGTTTGGAACAGGCTGATTGCTGGGCCAAGCTGATGGCTTGGTTTCTGGCCACTACTTCAACTCAGAGAAAAATTAATACAGTTGGTGTGAGATGTGAATGATAGACACGAACAACATGAAAGAAACTAACATTCTATTATACACAGATGTTACAATCGTTGATTATAAAAACAACGATTCTTATTTTCAGATGATTATCCACTACTTAAAACATGCTTATGAATATTACATTCCATTTCTGCCATGTCCATTCCACTAGATGCCACTGAAATCTGCACACTGCTACTTAAATGTTAAATATCTGCAAATTAGTATAAAATTAAGAGACCTGTAAAATAAAGCCTTACCATTTGTCTCAGACTTTGGTGTGCATTATTCCTCTGCGAAACGTGTTTAGCATTGTTGTGGTTTGAACCCAGTGTCTAACAGCTTTAACTTACTGGATCAGCAACTGTCACTGGCTATGCTGGTTACTTCTCCCATACTGCCTCATTCACAAACAGTGCGTATGCACAAATCTCACTTTATTAAGATTAAATATTTTTTCAGGCAAGAAAGTAACCATGTAGATTCCAAATATGTGGTCAGTTTATCCAAATAACACCCATTTGTAAATCTGTTGCGACGTTTTCAGAGATGTGAGGAGCTGCTGGCCAGGTGAAAGGGTCATCTCAGCTGCTAGCAGCCCGAGTCCTGCGTCATCATCCCGGGGAGAAAATGATCTGATGAACTGATCTGTGCAGCTCTTTGGTGATTCACTGCTAGTTCTAATGTCTCCGTAGCATTTTTGATATACGATATAATCTTCTTGGAAGATAAATGATGGAGTCACAGATTATTTGTAGCTCCTACATTAGTTTGTCTGACTGCAAGTTACAGTGAAGCTTCATGTTCTTTCTGGACAGAACAGCAGCACTGCCCCTGGGGCTCTATATGTACAGATATCACCACATTTACATAAATATAAATGTATTAAAAACAAACAGATTAGTCAATATTAAATTTTGTTTTATTTTATTAAGCGTCTTCCCATCCTCAGAGGTTTGTACTCCCGAGTTGAACTTGCCCAGTGCTCAACACACTGGCGCCAGAACAGGGAGGACAATGAGACTTTTTATGTCCCCACTTTCAGGTTTTATGGTAGTAAATGAACGATTAAATGAAGGTAAACGCAGTGAACCAACATGCGTAATGGCACTGCACTCTGGCGCAGCACCTCAGAGGCTTCAGATTTATCAACATATCAGTCCTACTGCCTTAATGAACTGAAGGGAAAAGGGCTTCATACACTATAACGCAGCTGTGGACAGCAGATACTGTCAGAATCACCCAGATTCATTTACAGATCAGTACAGATGCTTTAACCTCATTAAACGTTATTTCTATGCCCATTTTGGCTGGAGAATGTTTCATTGTTTTTTATTTTAGGCATTAATCCATTATTGCAGCACATTTAAAGCAAGTATTTAGTCTGCTCTTGTTGATAAAATCACCAAGTGGCAGCGGAGTGACTTTGCTCCAGAAACAGATGTGGTTCTGCGCTGCCTATTTGCGCGTCTCCTCCCGGCAATTCACCGTGCGTGCAGCGCTGCACATCACAACACCACACAGACGGGCAAAGCAAATTTCAAGGTCAGGGAAATACCAAACTATCTGTGTGCTGCTTGCGCTGGTCATTTCACTATCAAGAAAAATAGGGCCCACTGTTGTATTTGGTAGATAAATTATTGAAACTAGTCTGAACTGGCAAGCATCGTAGGCTACTCACAGTCCCCCATGTTCTGTTTAAGATTGGATTTAAAGGTCCAACATTTTAGATTAGACATTATCGCTGTGACCGTAATACCTGGCTTTAGATGTTACCACTTTATTACCATAACACCTGAAAGTGGGGACACAAAAAGTCTCATTGTCCTCCCTATTCTGGCGCCAGTATGGGAGCTACAATTAATCTGTGACTCCAACATTTATCTTCCAGGAGGATTATATCATATATCAAAAATGCTACAGAGACATTAGAACTAGCAGTGAATCACCAAAGAGCTGCACAGATCAGTTCATTGGATCATTTTCTCCCCGGGATGACGACGCAGGACTCGGGCTGCTAGCAGCTGAGATGACCGGCTGCTTTCACCCAGCCAGCGGCTCCTCACATCTCCGAAAACGTCGCAACAGATTTACAAATGGGTGTTATTTGGATAAACTGACCACATGTTTGGAATCTACATGGTTACTTTCTCGTCTGAAAAAATATTTAATCTTAATAAAGTGAGATATTAACAGGCCTAGAGTGAAAATTACAACAGTCTGGCTCAAAGTTGACAACAACTAAAGTCATTATGTTACTGTAAGTGCAATAAAAGCTTTGTGAGTAAAAAGCCAAGAAGAGTAATTCATCTATGTAATCTGCACAAAAGTTGGAGAGACTCCAAATGACGAAAAATATTGCCATAAAGAATGTGATTTGTGTCACAACGATGTAAACAATAGAGCATTATATGAAACGATAGACATTTTTCTCTCGTCACACAATATATATCATCATATCGCACTGTGGCTGAATACTATGTAAGTAGGGATATCAGTGAATGGGTGCCGTCTCCCAAATGCAAGTTTCAGCTCTTTCCGCAAATGTTCAGTGGGATTCAGATCAGGACTCATAGCAAGCCACTTCAGAACAGTCCAACGTTTTTCTTCTCATCCACTCTTGGGTGCTTTTTGATGTATGTTTGGGGTCAATATCCTGCTAGAAGACCAATGACCTGCGACTAAGACAAAGCTTTCTAACACTGGGCTTTATGTTTCGCTCCAAAATGCCTTGATAGTCCAGATTTTATTGTGCCCTGCACAGATTCAAGGCACCCAGTGCCTGAGGCAGCAAAGCAACCCCAAAACATCACTGAGCCTCCCTCATGTTTCACTGTAGGCATGGTGTTCTTTTCTTTGAAGGCTTCATTTTTTCTTCTGTAAACAGGTTGGTGTGATTTACCAAAAAGCTCTAATTTTGTTTCATCTGTCCAAAGCACATTCTCCCGGAAGGACTGTGGCTTGTCAACATGCATTTTGACAAAGTCCTGTCTGGCTTTTTTGTGTCTCCCTCTTAGAAGTGGGGTCTTCCTGGATTTTCTGTCATGGAGCCCAATTTCATTCAGACAGCGACGAATGGTGTGAATTGAAACTATTGTACCTTGAAGTTGAAGATCAGCTTGGATCTGTATTGAAGTTTTCCTTGGTTCTTTCTAGATCATTCAAGCAATCCTTTTGTTCAATATCAGGCAAATTTTCCTCTTGCAACCACGTCCAGAGATGTTGGCAAGTTCGTACAGTTCCAATGGCCTTTAACTTCTAAATAATATTGGCAACAGTGGTCACAGGAACATCAAGCTCTTTGGAGATGGTCTTGTAACCTTGTTACGTTGACTATGCTTGGCTATTACCTTTTTTCTAATGTCTTCAGACCACTCTCTAGTTTTCCTTCTGTTTTCCATGTTCAACGTGATGCACACAGTGGCAAAACAGCAGAGGGAGTCATTTTCTTCTTTTAAACTGGCTACATGAATGATTATAAGATTGAAAACACCTGTGATACTAATTAAAATAGCTTAAAGTATCACTACAAATCAATTATTTCTTATAACTTCTACAAGGTACCAATAATTTTGTCCAGGCTATTTCAGAATGTCTTTGTAGAATGAGCATGAATTCAGTTATTTTCACAACTTGTTTATTTTGTTCCACTGCAAACCAAACATAGACATGCACTGAATTAAATTGAATTAAAATACCTCTTAATTTCAACATTGTTCAGGGCCAATGGTGCATTATTTTAATAAAATGTAAGGGTACCAATAATGTCGGCCATGTCTGTTTATCGATAAAATATATCTGCAAGTAACAATGGAGCTGCTCAGTGGCCAGGAGATCAGACTGTGGTTGTACTGGGCAGCTTCCTGGTGTGAATGTGTGTTACTGTGTAAATTTGATCACGGCCTTCCTGCAAAAGAGAGGCTTTCTCTCATAAATACTTCCCTGAATGAATAAAGGTTGAAACAAAGAAAAAAGAAAAAAAGAAATATTTTTTGGTGTTCAGTGGTAATGTGGAAAAATGAAAGATTCAATGTTTATTTGAACAGTTGGCGTCAACATTCAGTTGTGATATGAACTTTAGTCTGGAGTCATTAATTCATCCTAAACCTTCTTTGCTATCACTCTTGTTAAAATTTGTCACAATACACAGGATGGCTGTACTGTATGCTCAGAGGTTTCAGTTTTTCAGCTGCAAATCTTTTGAGACTAATACTAGATTTGGTGTGAAAGGTATATGTGCATAAAAATCACACTTTTCTAGACTCTTTATCCAGGAAAATTTCTCAGAGAGCAATGGCCACCCTGCTCACACAAACAAGCTCCATATATTCACACCTGGAAGCTGCCGAGTACAACCACCATCTGATCTGCTGCTCACTGAGCAGCTCCACAAGAGCAGTTTGGAGTCAAGTGTCTTGCTTAAGGGTATCTCAGTGGAGGTAACGAGGGAGGGTTTTTTTCTGATTGCTACTGAGTTTATTTATTAAGTTTTGGATATCAGATTGTAATGTCATTTCTGACTTATTGTGAAAGGTCCTTCGATCCCTGAATTAAAAGCCTGTTACCAATCTTAATGAGAGATTCCTAAGATTCCTTATTTCCAATGTAACAGAGTGTGTACTGTACTGCACTGACTATTATATAATCAGAGTAAAAACAGTTGTTTTTTTTCCTAAGAAAATCCTCACAGAGAGTTACAACTCATAATGTTACAGTGATGATGACAGCTCAACCAGTAATGCAATTTAAAATGGGACTGTCATGTATATTTTTAGTGTACCCACCCCTTCAATGCGGTTCGTCCCCACACCGCACTCCATGCAGCAGGCTTGTTGTATCAGCTCCCTGGCAGCCTCCTCCTTTCCCTCTGCGTACGCCGCCTGGATGTTCTCCAGAGTGGGAGAAGGTGCCATTGCAGAGCCAGGAACTGGACCCTCCACCAACGATGCCTTGGCTCCCATTTCATCCCCCGGTCCTGACACCACAGAGAGCAGAGGGAAATTTGTGGCCAAACAGGAGTTAAAATGAGTATTTCTGTGGAAGAGTGGGATCATATGGAAGCTTGTGGCAGCATGTTGCAGGTAGAACACATAGTCTTGCTATAGTCCTGTTAGCAGTATACATCCAGAAGTAGGTCACCATAAAAACAGTACAGCTGAGTGGATTAGTGCACATGGTGAAAGAGTAAGAGCCTGTGGTGGCAGGTGGAATTAGTATTTGACACTGACCTCACTGATATTGGTATTTAAAGGCCAATACTAACGCCTGGGACACACAGTCTGCATGAACCTCAAGAGTGCATGTGCATCGTTGAACTGCTGCGTCTTACATGCTTGCAGCATCCACACAGACAGCGTTGCTGCTGCGGCGCTTCTGCTGCCAGCTCTATCTTTCTACACAGAGTTTGATAATGGCCATCAATAATAGCACGTTTCATATCATTTAATTATAAATTTCATTTATATTTAGTTTAGTCAGAAAACAATTAAGAAGCATGTGATCAATTGTTAAAAATAAATAAACGATATATGAGGTGAAAACGGCTTTCTTTCTGATGGGCATGGTGGGGTATGGCTGGAACTACTTCTGTCAGCCACATACACTCCTCAAACAGGACGTGGTTTTCAAAAAAAATTTTTTTTATTGATTATATTGCTGAAGCTCCATGTGTCACCGACTCTCCGTACTGGAGTTCACCGCCAGAGAGGCTCCCTGCCCTGGCATACACCGCGCAGGCTGACCCGCAGTGGTGACACTTCATGTCTGTGACATATTCTACAGATATAGACATTGAAAGAATTGTCAAATGTGTAAAGTTGCTGGCACTGGTCATATGACTGTCAACAGATCGTTTTCCCTGTCTATTTCTGCTGAGAACCGCACACATCACATAGAGAAAATAGGCAAGACCTCAAATCTCTAGATGATGCGACGCAGCAGCCATGCATAATACGCGGACTGTGTGGCTGCTCTGACCTGTACACATGCGCGCTGAAATGAAAAGCAAGAGGTTCCGTGACGCACATGCGCTGCTCATGCAGGCTGTGTGTCCCAGAAGTAATACTTGATTGAAAATGCCAATGTGCAGTACTTGGCTCCAGTTTCCAATATCTAATGATAGAATTAGACTTTCTTGAAGCATTTAGGCTTCCCAGTCAGATGTGTGGTGAGTGTCTTTATTTCTTGAGAATTTAGGTGTTAAAAAAAAAAAAAAAGGTAGTAAATCAGGTAAGTGAGGCAGTTCTGCTATCAGTGCAATATTTTTTTAATAACAGGATTTAAATTAACCTGCTCTTGTAAAGTAAAAATATAAATAAATGAAAACATAACATAAGTGTTCAGCAAATACAAACACACACTTGCTCTAAAAAGTGCTCAGTTGTGACACAGAAATATTATATTGAAGTACAGCTAGATTAAGTACCCTGATATTTAATAACATTACATCCGTCCCCTGGATAATAACCGGAAATTCTAATAATTCAAATCAAATCAGGTGAACATATTCCTGTAAACTTCATTTGCAATCATAAAACATGGTCTGCACTGAGTAGCAGATATATTTCATCAAAGCTCAGAATTAGCCCAATAAAGTGACTGCATGACAACTGAGCAAATTCTATCCACTGCATTAGCATAAGCACATTAGGTGTGCACAGTATCAAATTCAACATGATGTTGATACAGATTTATTCAGCCATCTGTGAGAAACACACCCTTGCCAAGCTTCTAGTGGTAGGTCTCAATCTGCACTAAGCATGCATAACATTCATGGTAAGAGCTTACTGTACACTGTGTTGCAGTTGCATATTAAATTGGAGACCGCTAATAGTGATCACGGTGATCAAAAAGCTCAGGACAGAATCATTCCTATACAAAGGCAATTTAAATAATTTGCTTACAGTAAAGAAGTAAACCGCGGACAGTGTTCATTTGGGGTCTTTTCATACATAGAAACATATGGAGAAAAAATTTAAAACTACAGTAATTCTATTCTATTTTTATCTTACTCTCATAATACACGTATGATGTGTATTTAGTGGCTGTGTCACCATTATCAGGTGCACCTCTGCAGGGTTGTCCGGGGTGTGGGTGTATTTATTTGTAACTGTCATAAAACAATCAGAAAATAAAGTTTTATTCCTCTCATTCACTTCACTTGGCTTTCTCACTACCACCACTCACTCTCCTCATCTACTCTCTAGCTCACTCGACCATTGCTTCTCCCTCTTTTCTCTCTCTCTCTCTCTCATGTCTTTATTAAAATGAGTCGGGAAGCCATCAACAAAGCCAAACTTTATTTTCAACGTTATCAAACGAAGAGAAATGTCCTCCCCTCTTCTTCCAAATGTTTTTGGCCTCCAACCCCACAGCCTAAACACGCAACCCCTCTGCTTCCTAGGGGGTACTGTACATTTACTGCCAGACTGACAACTTACTACTAACCTTTTCCTCTGCTCCGCTCACATCCACTGTGACTTCTCTGCCACTCGCTCTTTCCCACTCGCTAGGCAAACACACTACGCAATGCCATATTCCTCAACAGCGTTACGCTACCAATAGTTTTCCAGGCAATGACGCAGAGGTTGCCTCATGTACCGGAGCAGCGGTGCACAGAGACTCCCAAACGCTATTGATTTCCGCATGAATGGATATTTGGCGTTATTTTTGGCATTAAAAAATATATTTTTGGCCTGGCGGGGGTTCTTGTTGTGATAATTATAGGAGAAACACTGATTCAGTAAACATTCAGTACGTTCAGTAAACGTTTAGTACAGTCAGACCCAGCAGTCTCCATTAGGTTGGGCGAGTTCAAAGTTGTGAAAACAAGGGGGGTGTTTTGAATAAATCCCCGTTTTCCACAGGTAATTTGTTAGTCTGTCCCTCCCGCCGCAGGAAATAATGGATTGATCCCGGAGAGCTATTGATGTAGCACCCTCATTCCCTATGAAAATAACAGATTATTCGACCAATGAGAATTTAGTCAGACGAGAGCATATCGACCAACTAATCGACCAGCAGACTACAGCCCTACTGCTTCCGCCTGGTTACCTGAGGCAGGTGCTGCATGCACACTGAAATCATGACAGGAAAAAGAAATTCTCTCAATAAAAAATGTCTCCTTCAAAATTATGACAAACTGCCAAAAACAAGCCAATGAGATGCAACAGCGAAACCACCAGTGTTTGAAACAGTTGTACTTTATTTTGAAACAGTCAATAAAATTCAGTAAATAGCGAAGCTGCCCGTTTCATCATTTTATATTCATGTTATAAATATACAAATGTCAATAAAATGGTTATCTGCATAAGAAATTAAGAAAAAAAAAAAAAATCATAAATTACAATGATTGATTTGACCCAGACAGATGTGATCACTATAAGCAGTTTCCACTGTATATTGTTATTTTGAGTTGAACTGTTGAACTGAACTAATGTATTCAGATAGGAGAGAAAATGTAATCAGTTCAATTCAACAAAAGTCAGCATGCTGACAGAAATATTTTTTTTCGGTGTGATGTTGATGATCACAATGTGAGACAACATAAACATGGTGGTGTGTGATAACTAACAACTCACGAAACAAATGCAAAAACTTGATTGGCAGCTGTTGGCCCTGATCTTACATCATTTCTTTTTAGTACAAAACAGTAGACCTTTCTCAATACAGTTCAGACATGGAGAGTTGAACTCAGGAGTCCAAACTCACAAGAACATGAAGACGCAGGGCTCTGAATTTCTATATGGGATGACAGCGTTATCGGGTTCAGGTGATTACACTGCAACGCACCTGCACCTATTGTCCTCACTGTAATGTACGAAATCCTACACTGACTCTATTAATTATCATTTATCCATATTTTATTAAGGTGGTCTGTACAGTAAGGGCCCAAAAGTCCACACAGGCAGTGCTGACATTAACCGTCCAATAAAAAGCATCAATGTTAACTTTAACGTCTGACAAACTAATCTGACAGCAACAAGTGGAAATCCAAAGATCAATATACTGTAAGGAATTTATAATTGCATTATTTATATGTGAGGATAAAGTACAAGTCGGGGGACGCATTTCGATATAAAATGTCCTTTAACAATCAAAAAGGAATTTTGCAATGACTAACACATTGTGACTCAATTGTTTTCATTCTGTTGAATACAGAATATTAAAATCTCACTATTTTCTGGCACTAGCCTGTCCCCCATTTCTCCTGCTCTCTGTGCAATGTATACATATATTGTTGCCTTTCAGTAGCCATCTGGTACAGTGCAGACTGCAGACTACACATGATGGCATATTTTTTCCAAGAGCCTCTGAAACCAGGCATTGAATAATAACCTGTGCAAGGTGTGCTTCATGTCATTTTGTGATAGTACATTTAGGAACGTAAAATCTAAGCACTATACGACTTAAAATAATAAAAGGTCCTTTGACAGGGAACCTTTTAAGACTTCATCATTTCAATTTATATTGTGCTGTATGGGGCATATTCACAAATAACTGTGCACTTTTTTTTAATTGCCTTGCTGGGAAATAACAAAATCAATCAAAATCAATCAAATCACCACATGCTAGGCAGGAACACTCAGGCCTTTGGGGTGAGGGTATGGGGCCCCAGGGCAGTTGACCAGTTTCTACTTGCACAGGATAGTGTTGCAGACCTGGGCCTGCAGCTCATTCACTGACCAGAGGTCCTCTTCACTCATTGTTCACTCATTTACAACCCTGACACTATAAACAGTGCAGACAGAGCATGGCATCACGCATGAGTGCACTTCCTCCTATGCAAACAGGAGTCAGGCCACAACAACAGTATCCTGGTTTTGTTTTCTAAACCTGTGATGCAGTTGTTGCACAGAATAAGCCTGTTCATTTAGAAGTGGCAGTTAGTAATGTGAGTTATTGTTTGACTGCATGGTATTCTTTTCAGGGTTCTTTGTGCCGCAACATACCATATATAGTGTACACATATTTCTTGGTAAATAAAATGAAACCTCTGCTCGTAAGTTAAGCAAGTGAAACATGGAATACAACACAAACTGCCCTCACTGTGCAGTCAGTCAGACTGGTTATTAATTTCACCAGCAAACACTCCAGTTTCCTCTTTCGGCTGCATGTGCCTGTTTTCTGCAGCCCAGTGGGTTTTCTATGAATAATTAAGGCACAGAGTCTGACTGGACTGCTGAGGCTACATGAGAAAGCCTGAGGGAGTGAAACCATTAGACCACTGTGGGAAGAAAGGAAGGAGTGCAGATGACAAAAGGCAGAATCAGCATCCACAGAGAGTCAGGCGCACACTACACCTGCAGAAACTTCAACAGAGACTGCCACTTGAGAGTTGGGCTGTTCAGTCACAGGAAGCGCTGAAACTCAACCACAGACTAGAAGGAAGCCAGCAATAACAATTGAATATGTGTATTAATATATTTTTTATCATATAAATCACAACAGCATGTGTTTGAAAGTGGCGTTGCAAAAAAGTTGGTAAAGTAATTTTTACAAGCAAATCAGCTGTCACACTCACCTACACACACAACCAATAGACACTGATTGAATTAAAACTAAACTTTTGGCAGCTGGTGAACTGAAAACATTTCAGATGTTTCCATCAATCTGCTGGACAGGAGACTCTGCTACAAACAGTGCTCAATGGACTGATAATTAATCTGTAACTGGAAGGTATGCATACAGTATATACTGTATATCACTTATTTTATAAAGTATTAAGGTTCTCACAGATGTCAAACAGCTTCTTCACAGCGTCATATTTGTGTCTGGTGACCCAAGTGATCCTAAAGGCTTCCAGACAACCAAACCACAGGCTTCCTCTTTTCATGAAGCACTGCAGTTAAGATTGGACCAGTTACAGTAGTTCTGTAAAAGGATGATGTTTGTTTTACATAAGTTATGTGTGTAAAATATGTTGTTAAAGTTATAACTTTTAAGATTTGAATTAAATCAAACCCCATTTCAATTTGGCAGTTTTTTTTAGTAATTGTCATTCGATATACATTGTGTAATTAACTCTATATAATCGTCACCGTCATTGTTAGTGGCATTTCATTGCATGTTTATCTCACTGATATCAGCCTCACTGTTTACAGTTCACTCTCCTAACGCCATGTCAGAGCTGTATTAAGTTACTGCTAATGAATTTAATACAGCAATTCAAAGTATTCAACTGGTGAAACACAAATTACTTTTATTATGAAAAACTCATAGTATATGCAGTGTATTTGTATCTGACAGGTATCGTTCATTAAAAATGCATCTACAAAAAATCATTTTTAACAGCTTATAATTTTCAAATATGTCAGAGTAAAGGAAGAGTCTTGAGCAGCCACATTGAGTTGTTAGATGAAGAGCTGCAGGCAACAGGCTGCACACCTCCTAAGCAAGACAACCAACTTTACTGTGTCCTTGCACTACATACAGCAAGGAATCAGATCACGACTGCTTTGGGCATGACGGAAAAAGGCCAATTATTGCTTGATTTCTTTATTAAAACAACGTGAGATGTAAACTGATACACAAGTAGCTATTTAGTTGTATTTCTGACAAAGTAGCTACATACACAAAGTAGTGTATGCTGTTACCACCAATAACCATGGCTGTTGTCAAATCAACCCAGACTGAAATCTTGTGGATGACAATTTATTAAAATACTTTTAGACAGTAAGCCATTGCCAGTGCTGCCTTCCCCCAGTTGTCAATGTAGACAGTTATGGGTAATGACAGGTTGCAGAGGCTCACAGAGGAACTGTCATGTTCCCATATCTTGACAATACACTGTGCAGACCTGCAAGTCAAGAAAACTGATCGGTTGGTCCAACTCCAGTCGGGAGATGGGTGAAAATAGTTGGATGATATGGGACAGAGTGAACTCAGCAGCCACAAATTTCTCTGTTCTCTATTTCTCTGTTTAATGTCTTCAGGTTAGACTAACCCATTGTTGCTAACTTTGGAGCTAACCCCCTTTGCTTTTCCAGCAGTTGGGAAAACAACAGATGTGATTTTTCTTGGTCTGAGAAGCTGCAGCGTTTATTAACTGACACACTAGGCAAACACACTACGCAATGCCATATTCCTCAACGGCGTTACGCTACCAATATACTCACATTCACTGTCACTTCTCTAATGCTTACACTTGCTCAACTTCTACCAACAGTTTCCAAGGCAACAACACAGAGGTTAACTCACATTTTGGTACAGCGTTGCACAGAGACTCCGCTATTGATATCTGAATGAATGGGTATTTGGTGTCATTTTTGGCATTAAAAAATATATATATTTATTGGCCTGGCGGGGGTTCTTGTTGGCCAGGCCTTTACAATTATAGGGGAAACACTGGTTGGATGTTTGAGCTTCACTGTGCAGAATGATGTGTGTGCAGAGTTTGTTTTCACATTACTCTGCTGAAGGAGGAAAGTTTCTCTGTGCTCATTTGTGACATAACAATAGTCTGGAGCCAAAAGAGAGCCAGTATGCAACTTACACAAGTGTGATGTGGAAATTTTAATCCTCCAATGCACATACACTGAGAATGGACATTACAGTGAAGTAGGAGACATCTTGTGTCCAGCAGTTACATTTCTGAAATAAACAGTATGCATATTCATAGATTCTGGATTTTTAAATTTTAAGGATTTTAATGAGGTAATTGAACTTTTTTTGTGGAAAAACATTTTTAAATGCCTTACAACATGTCTGGAGGGATCTTCAATGTACAAAATCACATCAGCTGGCTTCTCTAATCATTACAAAAGCAATACTATCATTTTGATTTTAAAAATTCATACCAGTATCAGTAGTTACATAAAATAAAATTCCTCCAGTGCACAGGTGGCACAAGAGCAAAATTGCTGCCCACCACCTGGGGTTTGATTCTCACTTGCTTCTAGCCTGAGATGTGAAATTTCTTCTTGAAGCATCTAATAAAGACCCACTAACATTCACCCTCCATGAAAACCTTGTGTAATACATACACACATTCCTAAGTTAAATGTATTCAGAGTGTGACATCAAAATAAGGTTAATGGATTCTCATAAACAACCAATGCTGTTTTCATCAGCTCTTCAGTGTAGAAGTCATCTGTACACCATACTGGCTGAGTCACAGATGATGTCAGTAAACTGCTAGCAGTCTGAGCCTTAAAGCTACTCTGCAGTCGGTCAGTCCGACATGTGCAGCATGTAAACAAGGCTCCAGTCAGCGTTTAGCTCTGCCCCTCTGCTCCTCTCTCCTACTAACCTGCTTATAGCGAAGCAGCAAATGCTCATCTTCCTCCTGCCTCCATCACATCTGAAGCTGATCGCTTTCTTGTCATGACTTCCCTTCAGCTGCTGTGTGGCTTCTACCCAGCTTCCTCAGCCATCCTGGCTGTGTTCCCTGGATGCTCTCAATCCTCTCTAACCCTCTGACAAGCTGGGGGAGGAGGGAGGAGGGAGAGGCAGTAGAACAGGAGGGTGTAGGAAGAAGAGAAGGCAGGGAATGAAGCTCCTTTGTTTGAGAGCCATCCCAGCCTTGCAGCTTCTTCTCTCACCCTCCCTCACTCCGTCTCTGCTCTCATCTACTATAATCACACCCTCTCCAGTGGAACCTTTGTTAGATTGATCACTTGGTTTATAAAATGTGAAGAAAATTGAGAAAAATGCCCACACTTTCCCCAGAGTCTAAGGTTATGTCTTCAAATGTCTGACCAACAGTCCAAAAGATAATCAGAACAGAAAATAAGCAACCAGAGAATGATTGGTATTTCTGTCTGAGAAATGACTCAAACAATGAATTGAATATCCAAATGTCTGGAGATTATTTTCTATTAATCAAGTAATCAATGAATTAACTAATTATCTCACTAGTACAGCAGATCAACATCAGCTTAATCTCTGTGTGTCCAGTACAGACATAGATCCAGGACATGTTTAGCCTTGCTTAGCACAAATAATAGAAACTGAGATATATGTTATCTGTTTTTGATGAGAACATGACGAGAATCTGTTGTCACAATAGTCACAATACTATAAATCTGAAGTTAACTTCGTTTAACTTTGTTGGTAAAACGACACATCTGAACCACTCCAGGGCTAGGATGGGCGTTTCTTTGTTTAGAAACAATATGTATAAATAGCTTTAAAGGAGCAGCCTTTTCACTACTCATTTCATCAGGTGAGGGACAATGATATAGTAAAATGCAGTTTGTTATAAGATTCCATGTTACATTCTGTTTCAGTATGGGCTGCTATTCAACAGGTTATGCTATAAATTATGTTGGTGTATGGTGTTTTCTTGTCTTAAAATTTATTCCATGTCCCCCTTTGTAACTTTGAGCACCTGCCCCTCTAAAGGTCTCTGCACAGCCTTGCTTTTGAACATAAGAACATAACATAACTTGAACATAAGAAAGTAGAGATGAGTAGCCAACTAGTGTAAACTAACATGATGCCGTGAGTTGGTTTTTCTCCTGTTATATCCATCCTGATATATCCATCCCTGAAAGAGACACCAGTTTCTACCTCAATGCTGCTTGCAGTCACATTTTTTGCCAATTAATTAACAGGTACAGAATTACACTCAAGTTTATGAAATGTAGCACTTGGTTGTCAGAACATAACTGAGCGACGCCATCCCCCGAGGAATGGCAAGAGATGTGGTTGAAAGCTTCAGAAACAGGATCATCAGACACTGTGTGAATGGCTAAAATATTATTTCCTACAGTATGTGGCACTAGTGATGACTCACTGGAAACTGTGTATATTTTTGATGAACTATGTGTCATTTAAGGCTCACTTCCTGTTGCACGTAGGCAATACTACATAAGTGAAATATTAATGCAGCAATACATTTACCAGGAGGCAAATGACAGGAATATACATTTTCATGAAGACTGGACATTGCATGTAGGAAATAACTACCACTTCCTGTGTCCACTATGTGGCACTAGAGAACACCCACTAATTATACGTCATGTTGTTGTATATCATGTGTAGACCACACCAAGTAAATTTCATATCAATCGGATGACATTTGTCATATTAGGCTGACTTCCTGTTGCCATTAGGTGGCGCTATGACTATGACTCAATAAGAGCATGTAGATGTGTTCAGGCCTGGACTCTTATCAAACATGAGAAATCTGGGGCAGAATGGACGATGTAAAGTGGAGTTAGAACTACTTCCTGTTTAATGCCCCAAACATGTTTTGGGCAAATTTCACCAGCACGCAACACCAAGGGCGCTCCATGAAAACGAATAAGCTTCGCAATTTAACATCACAAAAGGTCTTAAGATGTCACCTACCAAATTTGAAGCCTTTCAGATCAAATCTCTAGGAAGAGTTTGTTAAAGTACAACGCATGTCAATGGCTTCACTTTGCAAAAAAATGTAAAGTAGGTTCAAAATAGCGGACTTCCTGTTGGATTTAGGGTATGGCTCTAAGAGGCTTTTTCTAAAGTCGGGAGACGGCACATCTGCCTGCCTACCAAATTTCGTACCAATATCTATAGCTGCTGGGCAGGAGGCTGGAAAAGCAAAGTTAGCAAAAATGGGTTAGCCTAACCTGAAGATGTTAAATCGGATTTTCATGAGTTTGAGTATCCTAAACCCCTAAAAAAACACTGTGTAGAAACAATACTAACTTTCAGGCCCTTTTATGTCCCATTGACACACATTAAAACCACATTTTTTGATCCTGTGGTTGCCACTGCATAAATTCATGCATTCTGTATAAGACTTTCAAACTGAAGCCTTGGCTTCAAAATTTTGGTTTTTACTATTTTCCAGCTGATTGAGCCATTTTCTCTTTTTTAACCCTTTGTGCTGAAGAAGAATACCCTTTTGGGAGCAGACTTAATAATTAAAGGAGAACACACATTTGGTTTGGAGACTTGATAATCAAGTGACGTCTGAGACAACTCTTTGATCAAACATATATGCCAATTGTCCTTTCCACCTCCTGACCCCTGCTGATTTGACCCCTCCTGTCTTGCCCCTGGATTTGCCTTGATCTTGTATGTAAATGCCCTCCCCTCCTATCTTTTGTTTACCATTTGTTGATCACTACTTTGATCCTTACTGTATAAAGTCTTTCCATTTCTTCTGCTCTGGGTCAGTCTACTGTATCAGACCAGCTCTGTGTCACTAAGCTCACCGCATTTCCGGAATGCTATTAAACCACTTCCACCACAGCAAACTTTGAACAAGGACTTGAGTGAATTTTCTTCAACAGTGCAAAATGCATGCTATTTTCCTGGTTCCACTAGGGGCATTAATCCTCTATTACTACAGCTTCAATGAGTTGTATGTGTGGGTAGGAATGTCTAAATGTGATGTATGTGTGTGTATGGAGAAATTGGTGTGTGTGTGTGGTCCTGGTATTCCCTACGTTGTGGGGATGTAAATCTGATTACACTGGGGACTTGCCTCCCTTGTGGGGACAAAAAGCAAGTCCCCTTAACATAAATCATTAATTTTAGGGTGAAGACTTGGTTTAAAGTTAAGGTTCTTTTAGGGTTATGTTAAGGTTAGGGTAAGAGTTAGGGTTAGGCTTGTGGTGGTTATAGTTATGGTTAGGATAAATCTCCAGGAAATGAGTGTAAGTCAATTTAATGTCCTCTAAAGTGATGGAAACACAACTGTCTGTGTGTGTGTGTGTGTGTGTGTGTGTGTGTGTGTAGTCAAAATACAGACACTCAAATCCTTATAGAAAAAAAACAGCCCAATGTAAACCCATAAAAACTGTATTTTTTGATCCCATGGCCACAATATTGTATAACCATGAATTCTATTTTATTAAGCTTTAAAACTGAGGCCCTGGCTTCAAAATTGTAGTTTTTACTATTTTCCATCTGACTGAGCAATTTTATCCTGTTTGCCCTGAAGAACAAATGCATACCATTATAATTTCTCTCCACTAGAGGCTATGCCAGGGACATTTCATGTATTACCAAGTTACATTACGGACACTGTAGCAAATTTATTCATCTAAAATGGTTTGTTTGTATTTACATGGATGTCCAAGGGTGGTGTATGTGTGTGTATGGAAAAACTGTGTGTGTGTGTGTGTGTGTGTGTGTGTGTGTGTGTGTGTGTGTGTGTGTGCACCTAAAAAGAGGTCATTTATATGGGCTGCAGGTCACATTACACCTTCCTCCCTCACTCTCACAGACACACATATACACACACCTTCACCCTCCTGCCCACACGCACATGCATGAGTAGGCCTTCTGACTCAATAAATTATAGGATATTATACTTGATACAGATGCCTACATGGGTTATAGTACAGTATATGCTACTGAGCTTTGAAGGTATGTATGTATTTGTGTGTGTGTGTGTGTGTGTGCTTGGAGTGACAGAACAAGTGCATATCTGTCACTCTACACTGTCTGTGTGTGTGTGTGCGAAACAAGAGGGCAAGTGACTCCCATGGCTTTTTTTTTCATTTGCCCTGATTTATATGTCTTTTAAATACTGATTCATATGTTTTTGGAATACGGAGATAAAAGTGAGTTCAAAGCCCCCCTCCTAGACAAAGAAACCTGCTGCGCCGCAAAGGCACAGTGGGGCAAAAACCAAACAAGGCACCCCAAACCATCTGTTTGTTTATGTAGCTGCAGTCATAGCTAAACTTACAAATACAGCCAGCTCTCAAGCTATGCATTTCTTTCCCTTGACACACACACGTATAAATGCACACACACACACACACACGCACAGACCCACTAACTCACTCACACATTCATTCATTTCTGTTCTGAATTTTTGAATGTTAAATGTTGAATTTTGTTAAATTTTGTAAAATAAATGTTGTTTGAAGTGATGTATTTATGCTATATTTTTAGAGCAAAATAAGGTAATATGCTATTAAAAAGTAAAAACTTTGAAGGATAATAGGACACTTAACATACACTATAGATTAACAGGTCAGATTCTATATCTTAATCTTATACTGCACAAGAAAATAATAATGCATACATTTCAATGTTGTTGCTAATCACTGACCTATCCCAGACTGCGATAATAATAAAAAAATCCCCCTTGCCTTCAGTATCTAGAAAATATTTCAATTTTTGTGTTTTTTTAAAATAAAAAAATGGTATCATCACAAAAACTGGCCTTTAAAAAGGTTAAAACTATGAAAATTAATGAATATTTAGTAGTTATGATCCAGACTGATGTTGGTTAAAAAATTTAACTCAGTGAGAGTGGAAAAAAATATTAATTTATAATATTTTTATGGCAGTTTTTGATGGGGACCTTTTAGGTCCCTAATATGCTCTATTGATACCATTTTAAAGCGAGGTCCAAGGGTCAAAGCTGCAAGTAGCAATGATCGGGCCCTCGCTCCTTCGCTCATGTAGGGGGCGCACTACAGTCGAACTACGCCGCAGTTGAACTGCTGTTATTGCAGAGCAACACAATACAGCAATACATTTACCAGAGGGCACCTGACATGGATATACATTTTCATGAATATTGGAAATTGTATGTAGGAGATAACAATCACTTCCTCTATCCTCATGTGGTGCTAGAGAACACCCACTAATTCAATGTCATGTTGCTGTATACCATGTGTAGACCACATCATGTAATTTTCATGTAAAATGGATGATGTTTCTGACGTAAGGCCAATTTCCTGTTGTCAGAAGGTGGCACTATGACTATGACGCAATATTGACATATAGATGTGTTCAGGCCTGGACTCTATCAAGCATGATAAACATGGGGCACATTGGACAATGTACAGCCAAATTACAACTTCCTGTTTAATGCCCCAAACATGTTTTGGGCAAAATTGCCCAGCTAGCCACGCCAATGGTTTTCCACGAAAACTAAAAAGTGTCCCAATTTAGCATCACAAAGGTGTTAAGACCAAATTTGAGGTCACTATAGTTAAATCTCTAGGAGGAGCTCATTAAAATACAACATCTGTCAATGGCTTCACTTTGCAAAGAAAATGCAAAGTAGATTCAAAATGACTGACTTCCTGCTGGACTAAGAGTATGGCTCCAAGAAGCTTTTTTAAAGTCTGGGGATGGTATATCTGCACTAAAATGGCACTAAAACATACTAGAATCACTTTAGCTAACAATTTGTTAAGACACAAATATTTTTATTGCATCACAAATCCGACATCTTTTTTAGTGAACATCCTTTTTAGTGAAAAACAAACATTCAAACAATTGCTGGAAAATTGCGGGCTCCCCCTTGTGACAATTCAAAATAAAATCAGTAAATCAATATAGGGCCGTACGTTAGCAAGCTAGACAACTTTTTCAAGCTACTCATGAGGATATTCACCTTTATCTCAATAATGGAAATTCACCACGATCAACTTATCATGAGTAAAAACTGTGTAGTAAAACTGTTGACCTCAAACTGCAAAAAAGGTCAATCATGACTTTCTATTAAGAATTTTTGATCCAGGGAGGTTTTATATTTGTAAAACGTTCCTCAAGCCAAGAAAAGCGATTTAAAAATCCGTGACAATGTAAAGTCTATGGGCTGAGCGGGAATTCGCTGGTCGGTCCAGCAGGGGAAACACCACTGCACATATTCAGTGGACTGCACAATGAAGAAGCAAAGCTGGAAGCTAGAAACTTTTTTTGGTGTATGCACCAGCCAAGCAATTCTCATTGGCCTGAATGGGCACCATATTTGGTCTGATATCCAGCTCTTATAATATATCCATGGCCCTACCTTGATGTCTTCTCTGTCACTGCTGCCTCAAATGAAAACAAACTTCTGTCAGTGTAACAAAATAATGAAGCTCAAAAGATCCAATATCTTTTCTGAGCTTTCAGCCACATCTAACAGCCTTCATTCAGTGAGTGTGGCTGGATCAGATGAGGGAGAAAAAAAGCTATTTACTACTATTCTTACTCATTGTACCCTGAAAGAAACTTACAAAAGGCCCCAAAGCACTTACAAAATATGCAACTGTGTACTTCTACTTCAGAGGAAAACATTGTGCTAATACATTTACCTGACAGATAAATGTTACTGGTTATGCTGCAGATTCAGATTTTACTCAGAAAATATTTTAAGCAGTTACAATATCATGCATTATTATTGATTAAACTATCCAGCATTATATAAGAATTAAAAGCTCCACCTTGAACACAAGTTAAGTAAATTTAAGCACAGTGTGCTGATAATAACTCTCTGTCACTCTTCACTTTTAAGTAAAAATTTGAATGCAGGGCGTTTACTTTTCCAGTAATTTTACTGTGCAGTATTAATAGCTTTACTTAAAAGGTACATTAAATGACACTGAGCGTCACTGGATGTCAACAACTATTTGCTATGTAAGGATATAGTAATAGTAATGTTGAGTTATGGCAACCAGAGAAGTGAAGTCACACTCCCTCTGTGTGTGTTGCTATGAGCTTCTCTGTTTAGCTTCTCTTTATTTTGGTAGCCACACCAGCCATGCATGCAGGTTCGTGCAGGTGAACGTGCCTGTGAGCATGCATGTTAGAGCATGTGAGCGTGCATGTGAGTTCCTCAGTGTCCTCCATGTCCATTTCCAAGATGGCAGCCGGGTCACAAACATTCTCAAATTACAGCTAAACAGTATACTAAAATATGTTTCTGAATGCATTTGAAGCAAGAAATAGGCAATGCACTAACAGAATCTTGATCAGCACTGCCTAGTTTGAGAGTTTGATCTGAATTTCGTAAGCTTTTTGCTTTCTTTCCTTTTTTTTCCTCCACCTTTATATAGTAAATGACACACATATTTGTTTTGGTCTGAGATTCTGGTGGTATAGCGCACCATCTAGTGGCTGAATGTCATTTATTGCAACTTTAAGAAAAAGGTTTTGAGTACTTCTTCTATCACTGCCAGTACCAACGTTCCCAGTTAGAGAAAGAATGGTAAATCAACTGCTATACTTGTATAGCACCTTTCTGGTCTTCCAACCACTCAAAGCGCTTTTTACACCACAAATCACATTAACCCATTCACACATGTTCATAGGCTGAATGGGTAAAGGGGCTACTATGCAAGATCCCAACCTGCCCATCAGAGGAAATCTAATCATTCACAAACATTCAGGGTAAAAATAAAACAGTACCATTTGCCTGCAGCCCCCAAATAACTAAATCCACCCCTGCTCTTATATGGCTGAACTGCCCGAACATCTAACCAGAGTATTCAAGTATCAAGGAGTCAGCACTTACCACAAAACATTCAACACCTTAACATCACTGCTGGTACTCTAAAGACAGAACCCTCCTAAGAGGAAGACTGGAGTTGTGTATGGCATCATCATAACATCACATGTGTCATCTGAGGTGAACACTACATCAGTGAAACAGCAAGGACCCTGAACAAGAGACTGAATGAACAGCATCCACTGAGAAGAGGTCAAAGCTCATTGACCAGGAGTAAGTGGACGACCAGAGAAACATCAAGGAGGACATTCACATCTTCCTAATATACAACCAACTGTTATCATGTGGCTGAAGTTCCATAGGTCACATAATGACACTTGAACCAGTTCCATTTACTGCCAGATGCAGTTTAAAACCTTTTAGTTGAAATTTTTTTTCTGTTCTCAAAAGTCAAGAATGAGCTTCCCTGCTCAAAGCTTCTGGGAATTCTAAAAGAAAATGATCTGCTGTGACTTCCGGTTATGGCGGCTTGCTGAAGAGACGTACGCAAGACTGCTCTGCTACTTAAACCTCCAAATCCTTTCTAAAATACTCAATTCATAAACGTCATTCAGCCCAACTACAACTCTAGTGTTTAGAAATACGTACGAAACAAAGGAAGACAACTCACGGTCGGACACAACAAACTAAGCTAGCTGATAACGTTAGCCTCGAAAAACAGCCAGAGGATGACACTACCACTGCCAGGGAAGAGTCTGGCACCTCTTTGACAACAATACTAGCAGCTATTAATGCCATGAAGACTGAAATTTCATCCAAATTTGATGGTGTTCTGTCTGAGATTGAAAAGGTGAGGAAAGACATTACAGACTGCTCAGAAAGAGTCACACAGAGGGAGACAAGAATATCAACAACAGAGGACGATGCGACGGCGCTCCAAGAGAAGGTGAAAAAATTGGAGGGGAAAAATAAAGACTTGGAAGAGAAAGTGCTGGACCTGGAAGCTCGTTCATGTCGCTTCACCGTACAGCTGGTAAATTTACCTGAGAGCGCAGAGGGTGAAGACGCCTGTGGGTTCCTGGAGAGTTGGTTACCGGAGGCGCTGGAGTTTGCGCCTCTCCGGGGGAAAATTACTGTGGAAAGAGCACATAGACTGGGACCAAGAAGACATGACACTAACTCCGCACCTAGAACCCTCATAATGAAATTCCCGAATTATAAAGACAAGGAAGATGATGTGATGAGAGCAGCTAGGGCGAAAAGGCAGATCCCCTACAAGAACCAGCCGGTGAGGTTTTACCAGGACACAACAGCAGAGACGCACAAGAAGAGGGAGGAGTTCGAGGTGGCAAGGCGACAACTCTGATCACTGGGGCTCCGGTACCGTATGATCCTTCCTGCCCGGCTCATAGTTACCTACAAGGAACGCCCACACATCTTCACCAGCACCGACGAAGCCGAACATTTCATTAAGAAGATCCAATCGGATAATCAACCAGTCTGAGGTAACATTATTGATGAGCAGATGACATCGTTGGAAACGTGATCCAAAACTGCTTATTGAACAATATTCTGACACCCTGATACTAGAGACAGGAGTGGAGTGCAGAGTGAAAGTTGGTTAAATGCAACACTGTGTTCTGATCTCTCTCCTTCCCCGGTCTATTGATTAGGAACAATTTTATGATTTAATAAGCACTTTTTAATTGACCATATATGGGTGCCTTTTTTGTTTGTTGGGCTGTTTATACGAAAAAAAAAAAAAAAGTGAATTATGGTGGCAGAGCAATTAGGTTAGGTTTATTTGGTTCTGTTATTATTTTTGGCATCAGCATAGTTATACTGTTCCTCATGTGGTGTGGACCAGCTTTTTGCTTTCCGGAGGTCCAATATACGAAGGGGAGGGGGGCGGCCTGACTTTATTCAGGTGGGTTGATGATGACAGAGGGAAATAATTGTGGTTTTTGTTCTTTTTTTCCCTCTTTGTTTAGTCTGAAATTACTCAAAGTGTTGGGGAAATTTAAAATCATTTGTCCATATGTCTGTTGATCTAAAAGTTAAAATTACTTCCTGGAACTATAGAGGGCTACAAAAGACAAAAAAGGTTTAACAAGTTATGAACAGGATTAAAGTATTACAGTCTAATATAGTATTCCTTCAAGAAACCCATTTAACACATTGTTAACCTTTCCTGCTTCAGCACCCAGACCGTGGTCGGGAAGCACAGGGGAGACTTGTTTACTACTCCAGGGCCGAAGTCCCGAACTCCCTCCACTTTATCAACAGGTAGCAAGCAAGAAACGGGAACTCAGCTTCAATCTTGAGGAGTTGCAGCTCAGAACAGCTCAAACTGTACATACACTGTACTATTACGGTCACAGCTAACTGCTGACTTAACTCTCTCTCTCTGCTCCGGTCGCTGCCAACACAGTGACACCCGCTCGCTCGACCACTCTCGCTCAACCACACACATGCGTCATGCGCACTTCCTATGTACTGGGCTATTTTTTAAAGAAACTACGCCACTCGTATAACAACATGAAGATGAGCTTAAAGTGAGGAGGAGGTGGAAGGAAAAATTCTGTCAGCCCCTTTTACCTCTCAGGCAAGGAGTGTTATGATTTTAATTCATGATTCTATTCCACTACAAATTCATAAAGTTATCAAGGATAAGGCAGGACGATACTTGATTATTCAGGGAAGAATTCTTAGGGAACAATTAATTCTGATACATGTCTATGCTCCAAATTCAGATGAACCCAAGTTTTTTCAAAACATATTTCTTACAATTGCTTCTTTACCTGGCGCTTGTATTATGGCAGCCGATTTTAATTGCACCTTAGATCCACAGAAGGACAAAAGTTCGAGAGTGGACCAATCTCATCCGAGAAGCAGGGGTGCAATTCATCATTTCATGAAAGAAATGAACCTAATTGATGTTTGGAGGGAAGATAATCCCACTGGGAAAAAGTATTCATGTTACTCCAATACACACCAGTCATAGTCCCGCATAGATTTCTTTCTGGTTTCAGCAGTCCTACAATGTAAATTAAAGGAGGTTTCCTATGATGCTATACTCCTGTCAGACCACGCTCCGAACTCTTTAGTTTATTATGATCCCAAAATGACTTGTGATATTCCCAAATGGAGATTTAAAACAAAATGGATGGCAGATACTGGTTTTGTTACATTCCTAGATGAACAGATTAAATACTATTTTGAAACAAATACAGTAGAAACATCAGGAAGTATCAGATGGGAAGCATTTAAGGCTTTTATTAGAGGGCAAATAATTAACATTACAAGCTCTAAAGCCAAAGAAACTTTCAAGAAAACAAAATCATAAGAAACAGAAATTAAGAAATTAGAAGAATACCACCAATAAGGTTCTCAAGATGCTCACCAAAAATTACTTCTGTTAAGGACACAATATAATGAATTATCTACAAGAAAAGCTCTATCAGGTTTATTACGACTTAAACAGACATTCTATGATCAAGGAGAAAAACCTGGCAGAGTGTTGGCATGGCGGATCAAACAACTTCAGAATGACAGACTTATAACCTCACTTCAAAATGACAATAATGAAAATATTGTGGACCCAAATGAAATAAATGAAAACTTCAAGAAATTTTACGAAAAGCTTTATAACTCAGAAATAGATTTAAATACATCTGATTTGAATAATTTCTTGGACAGCATCTACATTCCCAAGATATCAGAAGTAACTAAGGGAGAACTAGATAAAGATATAACTGTAGCGGAACTATCTATGGCCACTGACAGCATCAAAAGTGGGAAAACCCCTGGGCCAGATGGGATACCCATTGAAGTTTATAAAATGTTCAAGCACAAAGTGATGCCACCATTATTGGAAATGTTTAATGAATCTTTTCACAATGGGATCTTCCCAACATCCCTAAGGGGAGCGTTAGTTACTTTGTTGCCGAAATTGGGCAAACCAGATAACAAATGTGAAAACGTTAGGCCAATCAGTCTTTTAAATGTGGACTTAAAAATCTTGAGTAAAATATTAGCCAGGAGACTCGATAAAATAATTCCAATTAAAGCTGCAAGCAGCGATGATCGGGCCCTCGAGTCCTTGCGTATGTTGGGGCGGGGCACTGGTGAAGGGCTTCTGTCACAGGCATATAGATGTCCCCAGACCTGGGCTGTTTTCAGACAGTGCAAGGGGAGATTAACGTCACATCCTCAATCACCTACTCTGCCTGCTGCAGGGGCTGCTGCATTGAAATGTTGTAGGGGGCGCTATGGAGCCAGTTTGCATCACTGACTGAATATTGGTATTTAGACTTGTTCATGCTGGGAGTCTTATCTGACATGTAAAGTTTGGTGTAGCCTCAAGCATTTACACTAAACTTATAGGAATTTCGCCTGTCATGGCGAAACATCAAAACTCAACGCCACGCCACGGCCACACGCTTCAATGATAACTAAATCTTTTGATAACTTTTGATCACACACTACTGTAGATGACACACACTGATTTTGAAGTCGTTACGATGAATTCTGTAGGAGGAGTTCGTTAAAATACAAGGTATGCGAAATGGTCAAAAAAACGCGAAAAATGACCACTTTTATCAAGATGGCTGACTTCCTGTAGGACTTACAATATGGCTCCAAGAGGCTTTTTTGTACATCTTGACATGATACATATATCTCCCGAATTTCATTTTTCTAGGTTAATCTGGAAGGCGGGGCTACGATTTTGAAATTTTAAAGGGGGCGCTGTTGAGCCATATTGTCACGTCTATGCAAATGACCTATCCAGGATTTTAACTGGTGTCACTCCAGACATGTGTGCCAAGTTTCGTGACTGTAGACCCATCCCTTGTCCCTAAAATACAGCATCGTATTTCATGGCGAAGGATGTGTCGCCATGGCAACGGCGTTTTGATATGGGTCATGACCTGCCCAATGTAGCATCACCAAGGTCTTTCATCTTAGCTCAGTCAATTTCAGGTGCATCGGCCAAATTTCCTAGGAGTAATACAACAAAGAACGACGCATGATACTTCCTGTTGCCAGTAGGTGGCGCTATGACTCTCACTAAATATGGGCCTGACAATGTGTTCAGACCAGGACTCTTAACAAGCATATGAAATTTGGAAAAGATCAGACCATGTGGAGTCAAGTTATAAGGCTTTGAAATTTCATGGCGAGACATCGAAATTCGCCGCGTCGTCATGGCAACACCTTTCAACGAAAAGTCACCAACTTCATAATATACGATCTCCAAGGTCTTTAGGCTATTCTGAGTAAATTTGAGATGGATCCCATCACCGTGCGACCCACAGAGCGTCAAAGTGTAAAACATGTAACTTCCTGTTGCCAGTAGGTGGCGCTATGACTTAGATCCAATATTGACACATGGATGTGTTCAGGACGGGACTCTTTCCAAGCACAAAAGGTTTGGGTCTCTTAGGATCGTGCATGCCGGAGTTATGGCCGTTTGAATTTTCACAGCGAAGGATCGAAATTCGCCGCCCGACCACACCCCCTGGGAATTTAAATCTTGGGCTACTAAGGGGCTGAGGAAAATAGGAGTTCTCTACAAGTCACAAAAGGTGTTGATGACTTTTGGAGAAATAGTTGATAAATTTAACATAACCTGTAATCAATTTTTTAAATACCTACAGTTGAGAAATTTCCTTAGAACACACCAAAACAAACATTATGCGTCCCAGAAATGTCAACCGTAGAAAAATTAATGAGCATGAATTGCTTAGAGAGGGGTTTAATTTCTAAAATTTATAAATGCCTGGTAAATGGAAGTACAGAAACATCTGCAGGACGTCTGGAGGCATGGAGAGAGGACCTACAGGAAGACATCCCAATAGAAAAGTGGGAGGAGGCATGCACCAAAGCACAATCAAGAACTACTAACACCTGCCTGAAATTGCTACAGTATAACTGGTTGATGCGAAACATATATAACTCCAGAAAAGCTAAACAGATATAACAGCACTATACCTGATATTTGTATTAAATGTGAGAAGGAAAGAGGTACTTTTTTTCCCCATTGTACTTGGCAATGTAAAGAAGTACAAAAATTCTGGCAAGAAGTGAAACAATGTACTCAAAATATTTTACAGATTCAAATACCCTTAATTCCACAGCTGTTTATATTAGGTTAGTATAATTTGAAACTTAAAAAGAATCAACAAATATTTGTAGACTTAAGTGTGTTAATGGCAAAAAGAGTAATAGCTCTCTCATGGAAGAACACCAGGAGACCAAGTATAAGCAGGTGGTTTTCTGAGCTATCCATAACTCTCCCATTAGAGAAAATTACCTATTCCATAAAACATCAACAACATCATTTTCAGCAGATCTGGGACCCTTTCATTTACTATGTATCAAGAACAGACTTGTCAAGTGTGATGGAAGAACCTGGGGACGTGTGAACAGTGGCTCTTTGCAGTAAATAATATTGTAGAAATATATTTCTTTTTTTCTTCCTTTTTACACAAGGTAATTGACTATAAAGCATTGTCCTGACCCCCAACCAAGACCTGGAATAATGTGGGGGGTGGGGGGTGGAGGGTGGGAGGTTGACATGTTCGTTCAATGCATGTAATTGTATTACTTGATATTTCTTTGTTATGTTGTGAAAACAATAAAAAGAATGTTGGTTAAAAAAAAAGAACGTGATCTGCTCCCTCTAACCATCACTGGTTTTACAATTACAGTATATATTTAGCACTAACTGTCCCACTTTAAAAGATTTGGCTGGTGATTTTCTATATTTTTCTTGTTGTCAACAAATCTCATGTGCAGAGACAAACCAACAATTAACTGATCCTACTTACGAGTATTGTGTGTGTATCCAAAGTCTGATAGATCTCCAGAAGAGTAGTTCTGTGTGAGGCAGACACCACTGAGCATGTGCATAAATGCACTTCCATTTACAGAGCTCCACTAGCTTATTGTGCTACATACAACCTCTTGACTTTGTGCTATATTATACATTTCTCAAAGAACTTGATATGATGTGATATGTAGCACAACGAGCTCTGTAAACAGAACCACGTTTCTGCAAAATATGGAAAATCGCCTTCTCCTTCAAAACTAACAGCTTTTTATTGCTATAATGCTTAAAAAAATCCACATGTATGCACCTGTAAATAAAACAAATCATCCACATATAAAATCACTACCTGGCCTTATTCTTATAACAGTCTCAGTCTTTACCGTCTTAATATTTACACTTTAAGCAGTTCTTCCCTGTTGCTGATAAGCTAACCTACTATACAGGTGATCCATGGATTTTTCTCAGTTTTTGGATGCATTTAGTTAATAGTTGTTGCCGTTCAGAAAGTGCATGAACATTGTGCAAATGCAACCAGTTCCTTTGTTATTTCAAGAATTTTCATTTAATTATTTGATTTAGTTTTGATTTGAAGATTTGACTTGCCCTTTAGTTATGATTCATGTCCCCACTTTTGACATAGACAGGAAGTTAAAAGATAAAATATCACAGCAGATCATGACAGTTTTCTTGTTCTGGGAAACAATAAACTGTCTCTATTAACATTTATCATACAACTGTACCACAATCTACTATAATCTGCTGGAAGAGAAGCAGGAAAAGGCTTGTGTGCGTGCTATGAGACTAAAATGTTCTCCGTGTGTTCATTGAGCACAGTCTGCTTCCTACATACTGTACAGTAACAGATAAGGCTTGCAGCTCTACAACAATCATGGTTTCAGTTCTCGTTTTGCTAAATTTAACCAGTGCTGCAGTCACTCCACACATCAAGACATTTCAGTGAGTGGTCACATCCTCTGTGAAGCACCCTGATGCCTGAACACTTCAGCAAGAAATCAAGGTAGTGTGGTGACTAGTAACAGGATTTAGAAAGAGCTGCATGAGATGCAGGAACATTACTCACTTTTCGGCTGCTCCATGTCGCTGTTACTGTCTCCAGAGTCCTGGGGAAGGCCAACAGACCAGTAGGACATTCCTACTGGAGTCACTGGTTAACTGCTATTAGGGCAGATTCCTCCACAAAGAGAAGGCCTGGATTGAGCTGTCATCCTGCACAATGACAAAGCAGCACCGATGAAACACGTACACAGCTCTGGAGCCATACAACCTGTTCTACCACTTTCATAGACATAATTGCTGTAAGCTATACAGTCAAAACAGTACCATGTTTATTTAAAATCTATTAACTGAGACAATATGATACTCAAAAATGTGTTTTGCTTATGGTTCCGTCACTGTGATGTTGTTCTCCTCTCTGTGTAGAATAATATATGTGTGGTTTGTTTTCACATTCATCTGCTGAAGGAGGACAGTTTCTCTGAGCTCACCTTAAATTTCAATTTAAGGCGTGTTACTATGAGCATGATTTGTGGCATGACAACTAGTTTGAAGCCAATCATGGATCGATACACAACTAACACAAGTGTGATGTGGAGACTTGAAGCTTCCAGCGCACACATACACTGAGAATGGACTTGTTACTTGTATGGCAGACACCACTGAGCACATTTACAGCTTTGCTAGCTTGTTGTGCTACATATCACACACTCTGGACTTTGTACTACATTATAAATTTCTCAAAGAACTTCAGTACAAAGTCCAGAGGTCGTGATATGTAGCACAATAAGCTAGCAAAGTTCTGTATACAGAACCAGGTTGCTGCACATGTTCAGTGGTATCTGCCGTAAAAGGAACAAGTCCAACCTCTCTTCTGGAGAATGAAAACGTGATCACTGTTACTGTCCTTATAGCCATTTTTTATCATTTTTGGACAACAACAGAGGTCTACAGCACAGAAGAATAAGTTATATTAGGCTTTGGATACACATACAATACTTGTTAGTAGATCAGTTCATGAGATTTGTTGACAAGAAGAAAAATACAGAAAATCGCCAGCCAAATCCTTTAATGTGATATTCAGGTACTACACTATACTACTGTACTTTATGAGGTTAGCTTAATGTCATGATTCAAGCCAGTTTAACACTGAGTTCTATTGCATGTTTCATTCTCTCTTTGTGCAAAAGTCACTCAGGGAAGGGCAGAATGTTTCCTGGAGGGCGGGTGGAACCGTGTTAGCGTGACCATGGGGTCAGCACACAACTAAAAACAAGTTCAACTCGTCCTACATCCTACTTCCTCTGATTATCTGTTTCTAGTTGTGCTTCATTTAGCCATGCTGGTGTGCTGTATGTACATCAAATGAAGGCGTTCATTCAGTGCAAACTTTAATTTCATCATTAAACAATGTGCAGGTGCTGGCAAATGAATCCCTTTGCATTTGGATATGATAAGCCATATAACAGATACGTTTACCAAGCTGTCAGTAGCTGTGACTTTTTTTTTCTTCTCTTCCTCCCTTTACCTATATTTTCTAGTCTGTGAAATCTATTGAATCATCTACAATGCTTTCATAATGATTTTAAGACAAAGCAACAAAAAATTAGGTTGATGAAGAAAGATGAGGTTAGAAATGTCAGTGAACTTGTCATATTATGCTGTATACCTCATCTTATTACCACTGTTTGTTCATTTACAAAATATCCCTACACCCAGTGCTCCCAAGAGATACTATCATACACAAACACAATTAACAGCACAACAAAATACACATAAAAAGAGAAAATAGAAAATTAATATATAGAATACACTGTATGTTGATATGGACAGGCATATACAGAATACATACATGTGCACACATAAAACAATATATAACATTTCTCTCACCAAGTGTGTTACATGCATTTCTGTAGGTCTATGACTGGCAAATGCTATAAATACATATCTAAATCTAAATGGGTACCCATTTTTGCATCCATTCATTTTTTTGACAATATATCCTGAGTGTCTTATTGAAACTGTTTATCTAAACTGTTTTGACTGATCATCATAACAGCATGATATAATCACATATACATCTTGCCAGTTCTCATGCTAACCATTTCAATGATGAAGGCCTGGAAAAGGTGGAACATGTTGCCTGCTCAGTTCTAAAACAAGTTTGGGAGCTATAATCCAGTGTGGACACTGTTAGGGCTGCAACTAACAATTATTTTCATTATTAATTAATCTGTCATTATTTTCTCGATGAACTGATTAGTTGTTTGGTCCATAACTAGTCAGAAAATGCAGGAAAATGTCAATCAATGTGTCCGAGTGCCCAAGGTGACCAATATTCACAACGGTCCACAACTCAAAGATATTCAGTTTAATGTCACGGAGGACTTAAGAAACCAGAGCATATTAACATCTGAGAGGCAGCAATCAGAGAATTTTGACATTTCTTAAAAAAATGAACTCAAAACAATTAATCGATTATCAAAATAGTTGGTGATCAATTTGTTGTTGCAGCTCTGGATACCATCTACCTTTTCCCTTTGCATTTTGATTTTCTCAGGTTCAAGAGTATTGGTCACCTCAGCTATAAGAAATAAATGAACTGCTGATCATTGATATTATTCTTTGTTGTCCTTAGCATGCAACCTATCCATTCAGCTGTTCCACATGTGGCACATGCTGTTGAAAGGTTTTAAAGTGCACATTACAAACATCCTATCAGAATTACTGAAGACAGTAAAGGTACTTCATCTCTTCTGGTTGTGTTTTCCGTAAATTAGTTTTCTAAATTGTTGTGTTTCTGTCAAAATATTGGAGGAGATTCTGCCTGGCCAACACTGAAGACTTGACCAAAACCCTAACAAATGTAGAATGCCAGTTATCCGGACCTAACGTTATAGTTCAGCGCGGAAAGAGGCTATAGTGCAAACGCACAACCGTGCTTCATATAAGTGACATGACTCAGTGTTTCCTGGATGGATGTTCAAACACACACACACACACACACACACACACACACACACACACACACACACACAGGTTCTATAATTGTTCCCCAGAAAACCAAATGATGTGTTCCACTGTGTGTGGCTAATGCGACAATCCTCTGATTTAACTACGATTTTAAAATTCCTTCGCCTTTTATTCCCATGAGCTTCATTTCACTGTAGCAGCTGCAGCACGGTGAGCGGGCTGTTGCAGCATGCAGTCGTGTGGAACATATTCTGAACTTTCACATGTTCCAATCGGCTATTTTTCTCCAAAAGAAAAAAAAATTAACGTTACTAAAATCTATTATTTTTACATACAGACTTGTTTTTCTCTGATGACATCGTTACATACCAGATCTAATACAGCAAATGTGAGCACTTGTTGTGCTCAAAGTTGTCACATAAAATATGATGACACAATAGTTGTTATTATCCAACTCACCGCAGGGTTTAGAAGTCCAGTGACCATGATGGGAGGGTCTCAAAGCTTTGAAGTGCTTTTCAGAGGCAGCCAAACATTACTGTTAGCACTAGCATTTCACTGAACTTCCTTATTCCACGATGCAAACTTTCCCATCTAAATGCTCAGTCTTCTTCTTCTTCTTCTTCTTCTCCTTCTTCTCCTCATCCTTCTTCTCCTTCGTTTTTATTGACGGATCGCAAACCAACTTTAAAGCTTCATATCGCCACCTGCTGTATCGGAATTGTAGATTCATGATATTGGATCATCTGAATGATGATTGTCTACAGAAAATCCAAAAATAAATTGGATCATCTGAATGATGATTGTCTACAGAAAATCCAAAAATAAATAAATGATAAATCAGATCCTCTTTCCCGATTCTGTATGATATTTATGTATTATTTTATTTATGTGTTTACTGTCACCATGTACAGTGTTAAATGTGAATTTTACCATTTGATGTACTCTACCAGAGTTAGCTTTCATCTGCAGTCCCTTCGGCAGATCACAATTAAAACATATAACAGCACAATAACAAACAGTACAAAGCAAAAAACACACATGACACATAATACAAAATACAAAGGTACACACAATAGCACATCACATACACTCACAATGTCAACTAGAAATTATTAATGTAAGCTTGTCAAATTAAAAGCAAGATTATTTGCATTCATGAGAAGACCATGAGATGAAATCTAGAGTCAGCAGTTACAGAGCTGAGTAGTTTTTAGCAGATTTTTTTAATTTCGTTTTGAACGTACTAATGGAACTGCAGCTCTTCATATCATCAGGTAAGGCAGTCCACTGAGTTGTGGCTTTCACAGAGAAAGCTGATTGCCCAGATGCAGTGCAACGAAATGGTATGATGCAATCTTGTATAGAGGATATTCTGGAGGATCTAAGAGGACTTACTGAGCGGGTATAGACAAAGTCAAGAAGTGGAGGAGGGGCCAAACCATTTAAAATCTTATAAACTAGGTACAAATTTGAGAATGATCTAAAAACTAAACTGTATTTCTCCGGTACACTACAGTGATGGAAATGCATTAACTTTTTGTCCAGAGTTTTTAGAGTTTGTTTGTATAAGGACTCAAGGGGTCTTATGGCAGTTTCTCCAGCCTGACCCCAACATGTGATGCAATAAGACATATGGGAAAGAATGATAGAAAGCATAAATGTCTTGGCTGTGTCCGAAGAGAGACAGTTTCTAATATGTCTAAAATTTGCTAAGTTGTACTTTATGGTTTTAATCAATTTATGGTTTTAAATTTTTTTAACATGTTTCTTAAAATTCAAATTTGGATCCAGTGTCACACCAAGATATTTAAAATCAGTGAATATGTCACCTTTGATGAGAATATCAGTGTTAGGAGGTTGTACCATGGTTTTAGAGAAAAACATACCCTTTGTCTTGTTTATATTTAGACTCAGACATGATTGATCAAGCCAATGTGTGATCCTTTCCAATGCAATTGTTAGCTTAGCAGCAGCTAACTCAGCTGTTTTTGCATGTGTGTACACAACAGTGTCATCTGCATACATTTGCAGTTCTTCATCATGACACTGTTGAGGGAGATAATTCATATATGGGCTAAATAATACGGGACCTAACATTTTAACTTTAACACACTGTATCCTATTAAATAAATATGAAAACATCCTTCCAAGTTAAATTTAGAGAGTTTCCATATTAAACATCATGATTGACTGTGTAAAATGCTTTAGACAGATCTAAAAATACAGCACCAACTACTCCTCCTTTGTCAAGTCTTGATTTAGTTTGCTCTATTAAGTGCAAGGTAGCAGTTTCAGTGGAATGATTTGCTCTAAAGCCAATGTAGACCAAAATTGCTTGTATTGAGAAACGTCAGTTGTTCAATGACAACTTTCTCAGCAACCTTTGAGAGCACTGGCAGGATACTTATTGGTCTGTAGTTACTGGCTTCAAGGTGGTTTCCAAATTAAAAATAGGTGTGACAATGGCACATTTCCAGTCATCAGGAAAGGAGCTGTGTTTAAAAGAGAAGTTAATTAAATGAGCAATAGGGGGAGTTAAAATATCATGGTGCGAAATTGGAAAGCATCTCTACTTTTGGAGCTTTTTAAGGAGCTGATGATTTTGTTTAATTGTAACTCATTAGTCTCTACCAGGCCGAAAACCTGGCCTGTAGCATCTATAGGAACAATATCCAGTTTCCCTCTCGTAAATTTTTTCTCTAACTTATATACAGACTCAAGAAAAAAAACTATTGAAGACAGAAGCAACAGTAAGATGATCTTCAATTAATTTTCCCTATACTTTGAGTGTAAAATCTCCCAAAAATGTTTGGTTCCTCCTTGTGAGATTATCAATGTTTTTCCAGATCAATTTACTGTTGCCTTTTGCCTCATTCAAAATATTGGGATAAAAATGAGATTTAGCTTCTCTTAGCTCTTGGGTAAGTTTGTTCCTTAAACCTTTATAAATCAGCATGTCAGTGTCTCTTCTAGTTTTAAATGCCTTCCTTAGTGCAGCATTTCTAGATTTCATTAGTTTCCACAAATTTTCATTTAACCACAGGAAATTGTATTTTAGATTTTATCTGTATCCTCGCATTAAATCTTTCCCTCACAGAGTTGATTCTGTGAGTAAAAGTATCACAGCCATAGTCCAGATTATCAGAGAACAGTACATCATCCCAGTTCAAGCTGCTAATTTCATTGATAAATTCTTCTTGCTTAGCTCTGGGTATGCATTGAAGCATCATTGTCTTAGTTGCCATGGTCTTAAATCTACTTTTAGTCAGTTTTCTTGCACATAGGATTAGGTTATGATCTGATAAGCCAGTGATGAAATTATAACTTTTAGTTATTCTTTCCGGTTTGTTAGTAAATATCAGATCAATTTGTGTACTGGAGCATTTTGCAATCCTAGTTGGGCATTTTACTAGTTGTTCTAATTGGAATTTCTCTGTGATCATTTTTAGTTTTTTCCTCTTAGATTTATCCTCCCAGTTTACATTAAAATCACCCATAAGTAATAATTCTTTGTTGAGACTGCACTCTTGCAAGACTTCTGTGAGCTGATCATAGAACGCGTCATCGGCAGAAGGGGACCTATAGACACCTAAACATAGCACAAAAAGTAAGGAAATTTGTGTTTGGTAGATTATTTCTTTGTTGTATCAATGCTTCTTGGCAATAAATCTTATACCGTAGGAAAGCCTGTTTATTTCCCTTTTAAATGGTGGAACATGCATTTGTGGGATGAGCAGCAGAGCTGAGTATGTGGGTTGTGCCAATGAAAAAATTGCCAAATCTTCTCTGCCAATGCCAAACAGCTTATTCTGCCATTGACTCTTGTTTGGTGTTTGGTGGATTGGATGATTGAAGTTTGAAGAAACAAGACATATTGGCAATTTAACATTTAATTCATTTAACAAACAGGATTCTCAGTGGCGTGTGGAAGACCCATACACAGCCACAACAGCCTGGCACCTCCTCCTCATGCTGGTCACCAGCCTGGTCACACAGTGCTGTGGGATGGCATCCCATTCCTCAACCAGCATTTGTCGCAAGTCAGCCAACATGGTTGTGTTGGACACTGTGGCACGAACAGCACACCCAAGCTGATCCCACAAGTGTTCAATGGGGTTGAGGTCGGGACTGCTGGCAGGCCATTCCATCCTCTCCACTCCCAAATTCTGGAGGTGGTCTCTGATAAATCCCGCTCTGTAGGGGCAGCCTTGTCATCTTGGAGGATAGAGTTCGGTCCCAGACTGTGGAGATATGGGATTGCCACTGGTTGCTGAATCTCATCTCGATATCTCTCTGCATTAAGATTGCCTCCAATGATGACAAGCCTTGTTTTTCCAGTGAGGGAGATGCCGCCCCACACCATCACACTGCCTCCACCAAAAGATGTTACTCTATCGGTGCAGCAATCAGCATGGCATTCTCTGCGTCTTCTCCACACTTTGACCCTACGATCCAACTGCTATAGGCAGAATCTAGACTCATCGCTGAACATAACGTTCCTCCACTTGTTCAGGTTCCAGTGCATGTGTTGCCAACATCAGCGCAAACGGGCCTGACGGTGAAGGGCAGTCATGGCAGGCCTCCTGGCAGCTCTATGAGACTGGAGATTGGCTGCGTGCAGTCTGCTCCGGATTGTCTGGGCAGAGAACCGTCGGCCATATCGTCCTGCAAACCTTGATTGCAAATCTGTAGAAGACAGCCTACGGTACCTAAGTGCTGACAGGGTGAGGAAACTGTCTTCTTGGGGTGTCGTCTTCTTGGGATGCCCACTTCATGGCCTGTCTCTGACATTTCCCGTTATATGGAACTTGGCCTTCACTTTGGAGATGGTAGGGCTCACTCCAAATAATGCCGCAACTTGGTTTTGCGGAACACCAGCTTGAAGTTGCCCTATCGCACGGGCCCTATCCAGATCAGTCAAACGTGGCATGCCGGTTCTTGGAGCAGACACCTACTGACCACTGTAGCAGGGCCCATGCTCACAGGTGCTGCCAATCACGTGCCAATCATCCACAAATGCATGTTCCTTACAAATGTGGCACCATTTAAAACGGAAATAAACAGGCTTTCCAACGGTGTAAGATTTATTGCCAAGAAGCATTGTTACAACAAAGAAATAATCTACCAAACACAAATTTCCTTACTTTTTGTGCTATGTTTATGATGTTAAAAGACATTTGTTGGGATAACATTATTTTTATCCTGACATATTCTCTACATATTTGTGTTACCCACATTGTAAACCACACATTCACATTTGATGTTGTCTCTTACATAAAAAAGCACCCATCCTCCTCTTCCATCAGGTCCGTCTCTTCTAAAACATTGGTATTCGGGCACCATGAACACACTCACAGGAGTTGTTTGTTTCAACCATGTTTCAGTCAGACAAAGAAAGTCCAGATTTCAGTCAAACACAAGGCTGATTGCTCTTTGTAGTAATGCTTCTGATGTTAAAAAGTCCACCAAATAGCCCCTCGGTTTCAGCTTCAGGTCCCATAAGACGTTTGCATGATTGACAGTTTGGAAGATTTTGAATAACCTCTGCCTCCTCACTGCAGGGTTTCGACACACAGTGGTGTCAGCAGCAGGTTTTGTGAGGGAGACACTGGACCTAACAAGGTCTCCACAGCCCAGTACTGAAAAGTTATTCATTGAGACATCATGGCTGGTGTTAACAAAGTTTAGTCTGTTAAAGGAGAAGCCTGGCTTAGAAGTTCTGCAGCGCTCCAAGGGTCACTGGTCCAGGATCTAGCTGAACATCTCTGGAGAGCAGGAGCAACATGAAGAGGAGACCTGCTACTCTTCGAACTGCGGTGGCAGATGACCGGTCCACTGGATCTGTAATTCGTTCTAGTACCTGGGCTTGTCCGTGACAGAGGAATAGATTGCAAAATATCCCAGTAAGTTATAATGAAAACTCACTGTAGGAGCGTCAACTGGCCATGAGCCAGCATTTATGCCAAGCCCAATCACTCGGTGTCCCAGCTGTTTTCCATCAACGTTGATTGCTCTGGCCAGACAGACATGTACAGGCAATACAGCAGTGAGTACCAACAGTAGTCCAAAAAGCACTCCATAAAACACAGCCCAGGTCTTTTTGCTGATGAAAAACTTCATCGAACTTGATGCAGTTTTTGACAGACATGCTCCGTGGTACAATGAAGGCCTCAGAGGACAGTCCTAGACAGCAATCCCAGTGGCCTGAGGGTAGAGGCTCCTCTTAAGCCTCTAAGCACCAGCCCAGTGCACCCAGAACCTCCTCTCGACCTCAGCAGGGAGAAAAGGCCACCACGTGGCCATGTGGCTAGGACCGTTTCCGTTACCGTCTTACTTGTCCATATGGTCAGAATCGCAGTTGGTGTTTATCCTCTCCACATTCTCCTTGATATTTAATCTGATGTCTACATTTGAAAACCTGGACTAGCCTGGTAGCAGAGTTTGCAGGGGGGTGAGCTGACCATTTCCTTATCCTGATGAGTGGCTCATAGTCATATGTTATCATTGCCCAATAATGTCCAATATTATTCACAAAAAGTTTATAGAAGTGCACAAATTTAGCGAAGCTGACAGAGAGGTTCACACCTTCTTGGGCGCATAGAGAGGCTCCAGCATGTGTGGGTTACATTACCAGCAAGGATCCTTTAATTTTTCTTCTTTTTTTCATAAAATAACTCAGTAACACTCCATTTTACAGAAATGGTAAATAGGTAGTAATTAAAAAGTGACTTATTTGAAATGTCTTTGAAATTACCCCAAAATTTACCTTGAACTTCATGGTAATCAGGTTAGCAAGTAACTTCTTTGAAATTTATTTGAAATTACCTCATTACCCCAGCATTTACCTCAAATTTCATGGTAAGTGAGTTGCTGCAGCTTAATTTCCAAGCAGTTTCTGTCTAATGTCTACTGAGTGGACCCTTCAATTGAATTGAGTTGTTGCAGCCTAATTTCCAAGTAATTTCTGCTTAATTTCTGTGGATCATGCCAGCTTTACTTCCATCTAGTTTCTGTCTAATTTCTACTGAGTGTTTTTTGGCCAACCAGTGGTTCCACTCGATAAATCTGAGGTTCATCCTAAGAGCTGTGGCCGTTTGGTTCCCTCTGAGGCAGTAGATGTTCTCCTTACAAGAATGCCACGCTTTCTCTATATGTTGTGTATGAGACCCTGTCTGTGGATACACAAAGTGTTGCCTATGGTTGACACGATAATGGATGTAACCATCATGTGATAGTCTTTGATATGCTCTTCAATCTGTGATAAAAACAAAACTAATGAAAACAAACTGCTGAAAATTAAACTGAAGAAAAACCAAATTGGACATGACATCCAAAAGTAGTACGGTGATCCTGCTCTCTGGAGATGTTCAGCTAAATCCTGGACCACTGACCCTCGGAGCGCTGCAGAACTTCGATGCTGATTTGTGCCCGAGTATGTCTGGGACTCCTCTGGTGCCAGTGACTCCCATAACAGACTAAACTTTGTTAACACCAGGCATGATGTCTCAATGAATAACTTTTCGCTACTGGGCTGTGGAAATCTTGATAGGTCCAGTGTCTCTCTCACAAAACCTGCTGCTGACACCACTGTGTGTCGAAACCCTGCAGTGAGGAGGCAGAGGTTATTCAAAATCTTCCAAACTGTCAATCATGCAAACGTCTTATGGGACCTGAAGCTGAAACCGAGGGGCTATTTGGTGGACTTTTTAACAACAGAAGAATTACTGCAAAGAGCAATCAGCTAACTCATCTGTCTGACTCAAATCTGGACTTTCTCTAATGTTTCAGAAGAGACAGATCTGGTGGAAGAGGAGGAGGGGTGCTTTTTCAACATCAAATCCAAACAAACATGTGGTTTACAAGTCAGAGTGACTCTGCTCATCTGGATGATGACCAACTGTGGTGTCTGGATGAGTTGTGTCTGATGGGACACTTGGTGTGGGTGCAGGCCTTTGTGTGGAGACAAGGTGGCTGCAATTTCGACGCAGTTTTCCCCTGGAAGTCTCAACAACGTAAGACCTCGGTGTGTCTGCATTTGACATCACTGTCCCCTTTTCTCTGGTGTCAGTGACCCAAACATGATCACCCAGTTTCAGTCCTGGCAGGTCATAAGCTCTGTGCCCTCTGTTGAAGTTTTTCCTCTCTCTCTGTCTGCTGTTTTGTTCCTCTTCCTTCAGTTTAGAGATATCCAGCCAAGCTGGATCGAGGGAAGATGGTATGACAGGAACAGTGGTTCTTATGCGCCTGCCCATCAGCAGTTCTGCGGGGCTATACCCGTTGGCCAGGGGTGTGGCTCGGTAAGCCATCAGAGCCATGTACGGATCTTTTCCTTTCTGCAGGAGGCTTTTTACTGTCCTCACTGCATGCTCCGCCTCTCCATTACTTTGGGGGAAGTGGGGACTGGATGTGGTGTGAGTGAATCCCCACGTTGCAGCAAACTGTCTGAAACAATCTGCAGAGAACTGTGGCCCATTATCAGTTCTGACTTCAGATGGAACACCATGCCTAGCAAAGATGGATTTAAAGTGTTCAATCATTGCTGCCGCTGTAGTTGAAGTGAGTTTAGCAATCTCCATAAAGCGGGAGAAGTAGTCTACTACCACCAAATACTGGTGGCTGTTCCACTCAAACAGATCTGCACCGACCATAGCCCATGGCCTGTCTGGAAACTCAGTCGGCAGTAATGTCTCTTTAAAGTTGACTCTCTCCTTTGCACAGGTGTCACAGTTCTCAACCAACCTCCACCAGACCGAGAATTTGGCTCTTTCTCGGCACTTTGTTATGCCCTGGTGTCCAACATGCAGTTTCTGTAGCATCTCAGTTTGTAGCGACTTCGGTATAACTAGTCTGCTACCCTTCAGCAACAGTCCATTTTCCACAGTTAGTTCGCCTGCAAACTGTAGGAAAGGTAGAAAAGCTCTGTCTATGGTGTGTCTACGTGGCCACCCCTCAGTGCAGTACTTTTTCACTTGCTGCAGAATTTCATCCTTGTCCAGGGGCTCCCCGATTTCCTGCAGTTTCTTATCTGTTGCTGGCAGGCTTGACATAACCATGTTCACATACAGGTTGACCTCCTTCTGCAGCTCTGTGTCCCCTTTGACCCCCACAGGTGCTCTCGACAAGACATCAGCAGTGGCAATGTTTTTACCTGCTACATGGGAGATGGAGTAAGCAAACCTCATTAACCTCATCCTCAGTCTTTGAATACGAGGAGGTAACTCGTCCAAGTTCTTTGAGCCCAGTAGTGGGACAAGAGGTTTGTGGTCAGTCTCAACATGGAAATTAAGTCCCACCAGAAAGTCAGAAAAACGCTCACACGCCCATGTGATGGCCAACACCTCTTTTTCAATTTGAGCATATCTTTGCTCTATGTTGGTGAGTGCTCTAGAGGCATACGCTACTGGTTTGAGTTGGCTGTCTTCTTGCCTCTGGGCTTTGGCGCTGTAGAGTACCAGTCCAGGTGGCGTGCTCAGATCCTTTTTGATACTGTCAAATGCTTGTTGTTGTTTATCTCCCCATGTGAACATGTTCTTTGCTCTCAACAGATCTCTGAGAGGCTGTGTTTTCTCTGCCAGATGTGGAAGGTATTTGCCAAGGTGATTTACCATCCCCAGGAATCGTCTGACTCCGCCCACATCAGCTGGCTCTTTCATGTCGGTGACAGCCTGCAATTTATCCGGATCTGCCCTGACCCCAGACTAATCTATAATCTGCCCCAGAAACTTGACACAGTCTTTTGAGAATTCACATTTCTCACTTTTCAGTGTGACTCCTGCTTCCTCGAGTCTCTTGAGAACTGCATGCAGGCGTGTGTCGTGAAGGGTCTGTGATTGTGCGTACACCAGGACGTCATCTATTTGGCATAATACTCCCTCTAAGCCCTCCAGGGTGCGAGACATTCTCTGGAAATGCTCTGGTGCAGATGATATGCCGAAACACAGGCGGTTAAAGCAGTATCTGCTGAATGGCGTGATAAATGTCATTAAGAGCGCAGATTCTTTGGATAAAGGGATCTGCCAAAATCCAGAGTTGGCATCAAGCTTTGAAAACACCTTAGCGCCCTCTAGTTGTCCAAGTGTATGCTCGACTGAGGGGAGCATGTGCCTCTCTCTCTTGACTGAGTCATTCAGTTTTGTTAGGTCGACACATATGCGCACTTTTGTGTTATTTGGTTTGGGTACAGGCACCATTCCGGCGCACCAGTTTGTGGGTTGTTCAACCTTTGAGATTACACCCAGGTCTTCCATACGAGCCAGTTCCTGCTTCACTTTGGGCAAGAGAGGTAAAGGGATTCTTCTTGGAGTGGTCAGGGAAAATGGTTTCGCATCTGGCTTGAGTTCAATCTTATATTCCCCCTCCATTTTGCCAAGCCCTTCAAAAAGTTTAGGATACTGCTCTTTCACTGATGCAGTGGAGTCCAGGGATATGGCATGCACTCTGGCTACCAGTCCGAGTGCTACACTTGCTGTACCCCCCAAAAGACCTGACTTCAGACCTGAGACTACATACACATCTTCCACTGTGCTCTTGTTGTGTGTTTTCAGTGTGGCTGTGAATTTTCCTCTCACCTGCAGGCGGTTCCTTCCAGCTCCATAGAGAGCTTTATCTGACTTCCTCAGTTCAGGAAACTGTCCGTAAGCTTGGTATTCAGAAGCAGGTAAGGCTGTTACGTCAGCGCCTGTATCTATTCTGAACTCAGATTCATGGCCATTTATTTTCACTTTTGTGAGCCAGCTTTTGTCACCCCCTGCACACACTGAGCCCAAAAAGGCAATGTCCTCCTCCGTAGCATCTTCGCCGGAAGCATGGAGCTCTCCAACAGTCCCAGACCTGCACTTTTGAAGTTGCTCACTAGCATGTCCTGCTGTTTTTTTACTTGTTCACTTTGGCGGACACGAGTGGCAGCTTTCTCCACTGTTAGCTTTGGGTCCATTTGAAGTTGCTCAGACAGTCTTTTGTCACTCAAGCCCACAACTAACCTGTCGTGTATCATCTCGCTGTGTAGTTCTCCATAGCCACAGTGTTTGGACAGACAATAAAGCGCTGTGATAAAACTATCCACAGACTCTCCTGCCTCTTGTTGTCTCTGATTGAACTTGGCTCGTTCAAATATAATATTTCTGCAAACTACAAAATGTCCTTCCAGCTTAGCTTTGACTGTGCTGTACTCACTCATCTCCTCCGCTGTCAAGCGAAGTGAAGTTATCACATCCTCAGCTTCTTCTCCCATGGTATAGATTAGAATGTTTACCTGGTTTTCTTCCGCCTGTTATTCCAGACCAGAAGCTATCCGGAACCTCTTGAACCTTTTTATCCACTTGGGCCACTCCTCTGGCTTTGTGAAATTGAAGCTGGGTGGTGGTGGTACTCGAAAATGATCCATGGCCGCTCACGTTGTCCTTTTTTCCCTTCACCTGTTGCGCCCGGTGGGTTAGCTCGTCGGCTCATTAGCATTAGCTTAATTCCGTTTAGCAATGAGCATGGCTGCAACACACACAAAAAAACTCACAGGTTCACTTTGTCCTCCGTGAGAAAAAAAAAACTCTCAGATGACTCTTCACGGACTATACAAAGTCTTCTGACACCATGTTATGTGGTGATGGAGGGAAACATATGAGAGCCCAACAGCATGTCTTGTGTTTTCTTCTAAGTAACTTTATATGCCCTATTACAGGACACTTCTAGTCTCTGACCAATAGGTGGCAGAGATGTACCAGAACACAACTAATAACACTACAATTGTGGGTGTATGTGATGTGCTGTTGTGTGAAGCATTGCATTTTGCATAGTGTGTTCTGTGTGTTGAATATGTTTGTCTACAGGTTCACTCAGTTTCCTGGGTTCACCAAAGTCACTAGCTTCAGTAAGAGGATTGGTGGTAGCCACACAAAACACACATGACCACTGACTTAGGAAAAATAATAGGAAATATATTTATAAAGGCATTTTGTCCTGTTTCATTTTCCTGATAGCTTCTTTTTTTTACATTCAAAGCATCTCTTGAGAAAAAAACAAATTTCTTTGTTTGATGCAAATCTTCAACTCAATTATACCACAAAAAATAAAATTAAAAGCAAATTAATGTACAACCAAAAATGCAGTAAATTAGAAATCAAGAAGTGTTCAACTCTCAGTGCTTGATACACAAATTAAATGTATCCTCTGCTGGACCAAAATACACTTATTATCAGTTATCAGTTCTTGACAATCTTTGTTCTTTCTTTGACCTTTCCCTTAAGTTACCTTAAAGTTATTAGTGTTATTTGGTCTTCAGTTTCTTCACTTCAAATGTTCCTTTAACGATGTTTGTCAACTTTGAATTTCTTTATGACGTCAGCTGTAGTCAGTTTTTAGTCTGTCTTGGGCCCAAAAAGAAAAAAAATCTCCAAAAATAAAAATAAAAATAAAATAGAATGCTCCATAGTTTCATTTGGTTCCTATTGCCCCTTTGGAATGGCGCAACATCCACATGTCAGCATCCCGCCAAGATGAACGTATCCACGAGCAGCGATGATGATATGGATGGCAGAGAAAGGAGCTGGTTGTGGAAATTTTCTCTCAAGAAAGAGGCACATGGAGACATAAAGAAAGCATTAAACATTGTTACTTGTTGAAGCAGTTGTAAACACTGTACAATCCATCACATCATCAGTAACAATTATACAAATGTCCACACACAAACAAAAATACAATCATCTTGTATTTTTGGAGAGAAAGCATGTTGTTCAGCTGGCCCTTTCCCCAAAGCCAGCCCTTTCTCTAAAGATTGTGAACTCAAACTAGACAGCTTTATACCTCTCCAGAAGCAAAACTAAATACAGTCTGGTCCCTAAATGGACACTTCCACAAACCGTTACACCTTCTTACAAACAAGTATGGTCTCTAAAACAGCAGGCTTAAGACAAAGATATCTCTAGCTAACCCCAGAGGTCAGCAAGCAACCCTCAGATAGAAACAGGTTCAAGAGTTCAACTAGCCTAGGAGTAGGATTTCTTCACCAACATGTGTCCCCAAAATGACAATGACATTACATCACATTCAGTTGATAACAAACATAGACTCCTTAGTTTGAAAACATTTGTAACATATATACAAAAGATTTATAAAATGACAACCTACTATTCAATTTTCTTTCACAAGCTCCACTCACAGATAGAAGCGTCCCTCAAAAAAACACAGAACAGCCTGAACACAAGTGTGCAGAGCAGTTATCACACAGTCTGAATTTCCTTGTTTCATTGTCCATCAAATTAGAATTACAGGAATTAAATTTGCATCCACAATTAGTCCTTGTAATAATAGTCAATGTAATAATGATCGTGTTACAATAAACATGGTAACAGTTTCTATGACACCCATGTCTATAATGCATTATAAATATACTTATACTGTGTTATAATCTGCTTATAGCACTGTATAATTATAGTTCTATGCACTCATTAATATTCATAATGCTTTATAACAATGATCATAATACATTATGAAGCATTATATAATGACTTATAGGGTCAAGTACCATATCAATCATTTTATAATGCATTATTGGTGCTTATCACTCACCAAGTTTTTTTAATGAGTCACTTCTGTTGATCAAACATTTACATAAAAGTAAAATATACAGCTACAGGTAAAACAGAAATCGTTTCTGGTATTATCTATCAGGGGTGTAACGATACACCAAGTTCAAGGTTTGGTATGTACCTCGGTCTTGGGGTCATGGTTCAGTACAATTTCGGTACAGCATGAAAAAATTTTTCAAAAATGTAAACATTCAACAGTGGCCCATTGACCATAACTGTTACTGAAACAGTTTAGTTGTGCCGCAGTGGAAACTCAGTGTCTCCCCTATAATTGTACAGGCTGGCGGGCCACCAGGCCAATGAAAACCCCTGCCAAAAATAACGCCAAATATCCATTCATTAACTTCTATGTTGTTGCTTAGGAAACTCTTGGTAGTGTAGCTCCTTTTAAGGAATAGGGCAGTGTGTAATATGTGTGCGTGACAGGTGAGTGAGTGGTTGAGTGAGAGAGCGGCAGAAAAGTGACATTGAATGCGAGCGCAGCAGAGGAAAAGGTTAGCAGTAAATTGTCAGTCTGGCAGTAAATGTACAAAATAGGCCACAGTGTGTCAGTTAAAAAATGCTACAGCTTGTCAAGACCAAGAAAAGACCTGTCTGTTGTTTCCCCAAGTACTGGAAAAGTTAAGGGGGTTAACTCTAAAGTTAGCAGCAGTGGGTTAGCCTTAGAGCTTAACTCTAAACTTTTTCAATTAATTCCTTTTAGTAGTTCTTATAACTACAGATGTAATCCCATCTCTGAACACAATGTAGGTTGTAATGGCAGAGTGGCGCTTTCCATATTTCCACTTGTTTACTCTACGGGCAGAAGAAGAAGCTAATCAATGTTGTTTATGAGGTATTTTCATATATTTCTTGAGAACTGCTCATCCAAACAACTTCACACATTGACATTGCACTTCCTTGATTCCCCAGCAATCCATCTGTCAGGTATGAAATAGATTGGATGAACGGTTCTCAAGATATGTGAAGGACAAACATACATACATACATACAGACAGACAGACAGACAGACAGACAGAGAGAGATTCCTTGTTTTACATAGAGAGAAGACAGATGTGCTTTATAGGAGAACTCCACGTGTTCTTTTCATCAAACCATAACCCTAAATATTTGAATTCTGGCTCTCTCTCTAAAGGTTCTCTGTATAGAGATAAACTGATGTTAATTTGTGTAAACAAAATAAAACATGACGCACACTGTCAAGTCAGACTGGACAATATAGGCATTTCTGGTAATAACTTTCAAAATTACGCCCACCAGCCCACTTAATTATACAGCCCATCCAGATACAAATTTCAAAATAAAATGGATAGTCACAATACATTTCAAAATAAAATGGGCAGCTGCAATAAGACAGAGAAGATGCTTAAAACAACAGCAATTCACAAACGACAACAGAGAATATATTACTTTCAAAATGTTCAGTCAGTAGACAATGGTTCAGAAAAGATAATGTATCGCAGTGTTTTAAACTAATGTATCTTATTTTTCAAAACTCTACACACAATAAGAACATATAATTCAAATAATAGCTAAAGCACATATCATCACCTCTAAGAGAACTGAAGACATCAGTGAAGCCAACTTACATTCCCTAATCACCAATAAAAGCAGGATGGATAACTTTCTGCACATATTTAGTTAATCCATTTCTTGTCATAAATACAATTTAAACATTTTATCAAAATGTATTTTACTTCTTTTTACTGTTCTTTGTATTAAACTGGTTCAACATGGGGGCAATAATGATCCTCCTTGAAAATTGTGAGTTTCTACTGATTTGGATTGTATTGCTGAATAGTAATTCAGTGTGGTTGTGATAATGCTAATATTTTAACTAATGTATATTTTCTGTTATATCATCCATCAGACATCTAGACAGGATGTTAGATGGTCGACTTGGAGAGAATACGAACAATAATTTCCCCACAACCTTTTGGTTGTCTCTCTCACTTTCCCTGTGCAGGCATTGAAAGAACATTCAGTAAGCAACTTCATTGGGCTTTCCTTGTATTAATTAGCACATACGCCTTATATATCAGGTGCAAAGAATGACACATGAACCTTTTTTTTTTTTTTTCTTTAGAATTTCTATTTAATAAAAAAACCTAATGTAAGAAATATGCAGAGACAGACATGATTTCCATGTGTGGTAATAAACAAATACACATGCTATATGTTGGTAAAAAAAACAAAAAACATTTAAGTTGACACTATCCATGCAATAATAACATTTTTACTGGCAAGATAAATATTACCTTACCTGGGACAGAAAACAGAGTTCCTTCCAACATTTGAAAGAGAAGGCACTTTCTCCTCATCAGAAAGAACAGTAATATTAGATAACATCAGGTTAGAACTGTTATTAGAAACAAAACTACTCAATAAAAACAGCAATACACTGTATTCTTTCTCTGACCTTCCCACAGTATGTTTAGTACCTGGCTATACAGGCACACTATTGGGATGTGGAACATCAAAGTCAGTCAACATGACAGAAAATAACCTCAGAGACTCATTGACTTCTGCATAGGGGCCCATGCAGACTATTGCCCTGGAAGACTGGGGCACTAAAACTCTGCAGCCAAAAGAAATATTAATTCAGTTCTCAGGTGAGCCAGTGGGTCTGCCGCTCATCAGAGGACCATATCAGTTGAGCTTGAGGGTTCATTACTGACACTAGACAGTTTGATAAAAGGTCCACTTACTGGAATTTTTTCAGAGCTTTCAGCCACATCCCATTGGCCTCATGGTTCATGGTTCAGTTGTTCTCTCATATGGAATTGTGGTCACTCATTTTGGTTAATATATTGTATATTGAGCTGAGATTTATCTAAATCACACACAGAGTCAGGGAAATGATTTCCAGGAAGCCAAATGTAAACAAGTAAGGAAGTAAGAAAGAGGAAGATGAGGTGCAGCAGGTCCAGGGGCATGTTAGGCCAATGGGTACATGGAGGGAATCATGAGAATCCCACTGCCACTTAAGACCAGGATAGACTGCTAAATCAACAAGGACCACCAGAAACATCTTAAGCCCTATTTTGACCAGCAGTTCCAGGTACTTTGGAACCAGAGGAACTAATCTCAGGAGCTCAACTTGGAACTGTTGTGCATCCTGTTTGTGTTTCCACTGCATCTGAGGAACCAGGTAGATCATGCATAACTACTTAACTAATACATGGATTTTTCTATCAACAGCCATGCTTGAAATGCAGTAGTCACACATGAAGAAAAAAGCAACACAGATTTGTCCTGTTGTTCTTTGTATTTACTGCTGTATGAGTTGGATGTAATGAATAAATGAAAAGGAGAAATGCAGAGGAGGATAATAAAACAGAAACAAAGAGCATCTGTCTCCACAGTAAATCATCTGTTGAGTGTTTGATGGTTTCATTTCCCAGTGGCTGCGCCAGCGGTGTGTGAGTGTGTGTGTGTAAATGTCCATTAAATTAGATCCTGATGAGCAGGTTGCCATCAGCGTATGAATGTGTGTGTGAATGAGTGAATGTTGACATGTACTGTAAAGAGCTTTGAGAGGTCAGAAGACTAAAAGGGTGCTATATAAGTGCAGTCAATTTGCAGTCTATTTTATGAATGAAGCAGTGCACAAGATGAAGCAGCCACCCAGTTAGTGACGGTCAGCCCTGCAAACTCCATCCCCAAACCAGTCCAGTTATTGACAAACATGCCCCTATTAGGAAACTGACAGTTAGGTCTTGTAGAGTGCCATGGGTTGATGAGGATTTAAAGGGCAAAGAAAGAAAACAGCACAAAAAAGTGGTTATGTAACTGACAAAAATACTGAGGAATTTTGTCACAAAACTTAATCAATAGGAAAAGAAACAACATTATGCTCTACAGTTAAGCAGATCAAAGAATGATTGGAAAGAGCTTTGGAGTACACTAAATAATTTAATGGGAAGAAACACCTCTCCACAACCTACATTTATCGAGTGTTTATTACAAAACCCAAAGAAATTGCAAATTACTTGAATGATTACTTAAGATGCAAGGTATATAAATTAAGGAGAGAATTATCACATGGGACAAACAATAGCTTATCCATTTTTAACATAAAAAAAATATATGATAGGTAAACCCTGCCATTTTGAGTTCAGTGAATTAAAAGTAGAAACAGTTGATAGATTAATAAAGTTAATATGTAATGATAAACAACTTGGGATTGATAATATAGATGGTAAACTGATTAGAATGGCTAAAAACTATATTGCACACCCAATTTATCACATACTAGATATGAGCCTGAAAAAATCAATCTCTCCACAGGCTTGTAAAGAAGCAAAAGTTATTTCACTGCCCAAAGACAGGAAAATATCATTTAGTGGCCCTAATACTTGTTATCAGCACTAAGTTAGATCTTTGAGAAAGCAGTATTTGATCAAATACAAGAATACCTCTCAGTAAATAATCTGATAACAAACTTCCAGCATGCTTACAGAAAGGGACACTCTACATGCACAGCTCTAGTGCAAATGACAGATGACTGGTACAGAGATCTGGACAACAAACTGATCTGTGGAGCAGTCCTATTAGATTTTATGGCAGTATTTGATATTATTGACCACAAGCTCCTTCTTGAAAAGCTTGAGTGGATTTAGACCATCTGCAGTTGCCTGGATGGAAAGCTATCTGGTAAATAGATCACAGAGTCTTCTTTAATGGAAGTTACTTGTTACTTGTTTGAATAAAAGTGGGTAGAGACTTAAAAATCCTGTTTTTGTTTTTATTACGTGTAAGTGTTACAATAAGTGTTCATGAATAAACTATCTTATGAAGGAGGTCCCCACACCAGGTCTTGAACTGGAGTCTCTCAGATCATAGATGACTGTGCTGACTACTGAGCTAAAACTTTACTCATTGCCTCATTGCAGACAAACCTCTACCAATTTATACACCCATAACACAGACAACACACCATGTAACATGTAAGGAAGAACTTCAAAGGCGATTGTTGCTTTGCACTTTTCATTTATTGCCTATTTTTTACAACATAACTTTGTGGAAAGGAGAACAACAGGTTATGGAGTATGGAGTGTGTTCGTAGCTTAGCTTTATATCTGGGGAGTACCCCCAACTCTAGGACTACATGCATCAGCAGCAACACCTGCTGATTTGACTACCATTGTGAACAGGGAGCTAGATATTATCGGAAAGTGGATCTTTAAAAACAAACTGATACTTAACTTATCCAAAACAAAAAGCATAGCATTTGGTTCAAATCCTTCTCTAAGGTGAGAACCAGAGTTTAAACTCTTTATAAATAAAACATCTTTCCAGAAAGTAAAGGAAACCAAGCTTTTAAGCATCACCCTTGACAAATTGTCCTGGTCAAAAGTATTGGGCGAGACATTAGGTGTAGTAAGGCGACCCAGAATATATCTTACACCGGATTTAACTAAACTTGTTTTAAGTACTCTTATTCTTTCGCAGCTTGATTACTGCCAAATAACTGGCAATAATTGGGCGAATGTCACAAAAAAGATATAAGCAAACTTCAGCTAGTACAGAACCAGGCGGCACGCCTTGCTCTCCAGTGTCTGTACAACACTAACATCAATAGCATGCACTCCCATCTCAACTGGCTAAAAGTTGAAGACAGACTGATCACTGCACTTCTGCTCTGAACATGGAAAGTTGTACAATCCAAAATTCCATATCAGTACAGTCAATTAAAACACAATTTAGAGTCATACACATATGCCACCAGACAGACAACAGAAAGCCAGTTTTCACTTCCTAAGGCAAATACTAATTTCCTTAAATGCACAGTAGTATATAGAGCAATGAAAACATGGAATTCTTTACCACTATTACTGACTAAATTAACACAGAAATCAATGTTTAAAAAGCAAATAAGGACACACCTAGGAACAACATATTTGTAGAATGCTATGCTTATGCTGATTTGTAGTTTTTTGCTGTGTAAGTTGTACTCATATATTTATTGTATTCTCTAAAATATGTCTATGTATGTCAGTTGTGTTGACTGTAATGTTTAATGTATGTTTTTAAATGTGGACCCCAGGAAGACCAGCTGTGCTTTAGGGCACAGCTAATGGGGATCCTAACAAATAAACAAATATAAATAACATCCTATACTTTTGGAAAGTAATCCTTCCCGGGCAGGGACTTTTTGGGGGGTAACAACAACCTCCCTAGAACCTAATTTAGACCATGGCCTCTCAGGTGGAAACACAGGTAGGGGAACTGAGTTCCTCAAATGGTTTTTGGTCCTCTAGGGAAAGTTCCTGCAGTGGACACATGGCTAAAGTGGGACTCTTTTTTTCATGGTAGAACTGTCAGAACATCTAATCAAAGTCTTCAAGTCTCAAGGAGTCAGTACTTACCACAAACCATTCAACACCTTAACATCTCTGCTGGTACCCTAAAGACAGAACGCTCTTGAGAGGAAGACTGGAGTTGTGTATGACATCATCATAACATCACATGTGTCACACTACATCAGTGAAACAGCAAGGACCCCAAACAAGAGACTGAATGAACATCAGAAACAGACATCAGCTGTCTGAACAAATTCCTTACACTGATGAAGGCCAAAGATGTGGGTGAAAGCTCTAAATATGTTCCCAATAATAGGACCTTGAGAGTTTTTTTAATTTTTTGTATTTTTCTACAAAGAACTGCTTTGTTTAAACCAATGTAAATATTCATTGAGTATTCATTTATTATTGGAAATATTATTCTTCATATATGTTGAATTGTATGCTTGGCTGTAGACAAAATATCATATTTTTGCATGTTCAGCTGTCCTGAGTGCTGTATGGAAAGGAGAGGCTGTCTGCACACAGGCTAAACCAGCCTGATGAAGACCTTGCAGTTTGAAACATTGCAATATACTTGGGAGCTTGCAAATGTCAGTGCAGACAGACCTCTCCTTTTCCTTTGTTTGTCTGTACCCATCTAGGGTTGGATCTGCACACTATCCACCTTTTTTGCCCTATGGATTACACCAGCAATTACTTGTCATTAATTAATAGGAAATGTACCAACTGAAAACTGTCTATATTTTCACTATATTTTCACATGCTTATTTCTGGGGAACTTCTGAATACATTTTTAGGAAAATACAAAACTGTAAAATGAAGCTTTACCAGTTATACATTTTTTTACTGAAACTACAGAAGCTGTTGAGTAAATCCTCACCTACAGTATATTATATAAAAGGTGAACAAACTATAACTTTTTGAAGGAGTCTGATATCATGGTTAAGCTAATTAATATATAGGCCTAACCTTAATCTCAACACCACAACCATGACTGAGGACAAAGAAGGTAGTGTATGTGGGTCGTAGAGAATTGTTATACAGCCCGATGTGATGGGAAGTGCTGAGCGCTGGAGTTTCAGTTCATCACAGTGTTCCAATCAATTTAATGGTCACTGCTTTTACCTCCGAATACTCAGCCAGAGCATACTCTCCACTGAGGGGACAGACACAACACATGAAGCAGGTTAGGACATACACAGTAAACAGGGATAACTGATGAATATGAAATATTAAAAAACAGTGACGGTTCTTACAGCTCCCGTCCGTAGCCTGACATCTTACACCCTCCAAAGGGAGTCTGAGCATTGAGGGCGTTATAACAGTTTACCCTTAAGAGAGAGAGAGAGAGAGAGAGAAATGGGTTGATTGTATTTAATTTCAGCTCTAAACATACATTAAATGATTTACAAAATTTAAACCAAATAAATTTACCAGCAGTGGAATGAAGGGCTTTATATTGTAAAGGAATAGTTCGGCATTTTGGTTTCATTTTAAGAGCAAGGCCAGAAGATTAAAGGAGACCTGTTATGCTTTGCCTTATTTTCAGACATATATATGACGTCACAATGTCAGATGTTGATGTCAAAAGTGGCTGGTTTGTCGAATAATAAGGTAACCATATGAAGCAGTAATCCCTGTGAGCAAAAATCATGGGCTTCAGACTGCTCTGAATGCTTGGTTTCCAACAGTTTTTTCTACTTTCAGCCGAAGCTGATGTTGCCTCGTTTTCATTATATGGTCATCTGCTCCACGCACAGCGCGCAAGTTCACTGCTCTGCTCCGCTAACATGATGGTGTTTTTCCATTGTTTTGGGGGTAGTCATGCCCTGGCACGACTCCATTACACAGCACAGCAAAGTAAAATAAGTAGTTTACCTGTTGGAGGTGTGCTGGTTGTCTGCAGCTCTTCATCAAACATCATCATCACTGTGGCTGTTTCTGCTTGTACTATTCCTCCTTGCGTTATTTCTAACTACCACTGCCACTTGGTACTAGGTAAGTACCAATATTGCTTTCTACTACAGGGGTGTGGAATATGTGGCAATGTCATGAATTTGTCACAGATTTGTATTTTATTTTTGGTTTTCAGTGCAGAATTAATGGATTTTCTCTGACAAAAAGTGAATAACCACTGCTGCAATCAACACTACAGACTGGAACCAGAATCAATTGATAGTATAAAAAAGTGAATACGTATAATGTACTAAAAGCTAAAAAGTAGATTTAGTGCTAGGTTACTCTTTCAGTAAGGAACTGGAGTAAGGATGTGTTTAGTCTAGCTCAACATTAAGACTAAGACATAAAATACACCTATGCACTTCTAAGGCTCATTAGTCAACATGTTGTATCTATTTGTTTAGTCTTTACACAAATGGAAATGTAAAAACAACACAGCACGTGTTTTCGTAATCCTCAAGCACATTGCCATAGCCACTGTGGCAGCTTGATTAGGTTTGTTTGAGCAGTGAGTCATGTTAGCCTTGTTGACCACTATCCAACAAATGAAGATATTAAACTGTTTTTTTAAACACAAATATCTAGTACAATATAACAATACATTAGGATGAGTGTACACCCACTCATTTTCCTAACCCATTGAGTTTTATACTAACTGGTGAGGGAGAGTGCTGCTTTTTCAAGTCAAGACAAATGAAGAGTGAACCAAGATAAGACAGAACTGTCCCAGGTCCAACATATGCAAAATGTCTGTCTTGGATTTTGATAAAGGACAGCATGTGTTTGTGCAGAGGAAGATGAGAAAAAACACCTGGTTTGTGTTTGTATTTTAAGTTCTGTACATGTGTGAACAATCTTTATCAAAGAATCTTCAAAGTGAGCTGACTGTACTGAATCACCAGTCAATGACCAAATCAGTAGCTTTCAGCAGTGGAGCTTCTGACTGGTAACTGAAAGCAACGATGTCAGTTCAGCTGGTATTCACGGTACCTTACCTCCTTGTTAAAAACATTAAAAGACTGCAAAAGCTACAGAAACAATTTCAGAGAACTTCAGAGAGGTGCTGGGAAATTCTTTTTTGATGGAAAATGCCGCATTTAATTTCATTCTCATGGTGTTCATATGTTGGTGAATCTTATCTGCTGCTTCCTCATGGCTGACAAATGGATTGATTTTACAGTCAGTCCTGCTTTTACACAATAGACTACTATGATACAATAGACTTATGAGTGAAGCTTTGAGCATTTGTTGCAGGCAAAATGGCAGGACTTTCATTAATCAACTGGTGCTGAGAATCAGGGGGTGTGGGCCTCCCTTTTCTTTAATGCATATCATGATTGGTATGTGAATATGGGCAGCAGAAATTGGTTTAGCAAGAAAGGCGCATGTTGTAAATCTTGTATAATGACCATGCAGCAGGTGGAGCAGCCCCTTAGAATATTTAAATTACTTAATTGGTTCATGATGAAGTCATTTATTCAAAAATTGTATCCAAAAATCTTGTTGAAAGAAAATGGAAATGTCATTTTTTTAATGAATCATGAATAGAGAAATCAAATGTCTTTATGTTCCTCTGGTGTCAGGGCTATGAATGAAGACTCACCAGACACTGCCAGTCTCCAGGGCTGCAGACACAGACAGAGCTCGGTCCATACTTGTAGTGAAGACTGCTGACACCAGGCCATACTGAGAGCTGTTTGCTCTCTCTATGGCCTCCTGCTGGCTCTTAAAGCTGAATATACACTGCACTGGACCAAAGATCTAAGAGGGGGAAGATATCCAGTAAAGATCAATCACATAAACAGAGAAGTGAGTCACACTACACAAATGACTGCCATCCATAAAAAATAAATAAAAAAACAGAAAAGGTAATGTAAATAGAAGAAATAATAATTGGACTACATTAAAAACAGAGTAAAATATAATAAATATAATCTGCACAGTTAACCCATTATAAAAAGGAAGTACAATTCTGTGCAAGAAAGCTGTGCTTTTTCACAAATATATTTCCATTATTATTCATTTTATTTATTAATGATATTATAACAGACATTAATAATGCATGTGGTTGCTACTTTTATGATGGCTACAACAAATGGATTTGAAAAGAAGTTTATCAGATGTGTATTTTTTGAAAGAAATTGAAGCTGATAGGCAACAGTAACAAAAATATAATATATAATGTAAAATATAATGTGTAATGTATGGGGAGCTATAAATATTGACTAAAGGGGGAGTCTATGGAACTACATTAATGTAGATTACTATGGATTTTTGTTTTTTATCTTGTGACAACATTAATTGGTTGGAACTTGTTGAGTGCTGAGGTTGAATGATGAAGTTTATATAACCCTAACTGTAAGTGGCACAGTAAGCGCCAAAGAAATGTGGAACTTGTCACTTTCAGTATTTGGGAAATTTCTGTATTAAACGCTGATAAAAACACAGTGTCTTGGACTAAGTATTTTGGTTTGTCTAAGCCTTGATGAAGTGCCAGAACAAGTAAATAATACAAGATATCTGTGTGAAGATACAGACAAGATAAAGACAAATTAGGCAAAATTTAAGGACAAATCAGGCATCAGCCTCAAATACAAAAAACAGGGCCACTGACCTACATACAGGTATGACAATAGACTGTCTAGACTGTATGTGGTGAGATAAAGGAGCTGTGAAAACCACATTAGTCCTTTATATACATTTTATATTTCAGATTTATGGTAATCTAAATTACAGTAAAACTGCATTGCAGGGTGAAAATTATGAGATGATTAAAATTATAAGTCAGTATAATTTTGGGACTTATGTTACTAATTAACTAACTCATAATATTAAATTTTGTCATTAGAGAAAGGACCCATGTTTTTTTTTTGACTTTGACCTCCTGTGTGTTAAGCTCCTGACCAGTGCGCAGCCTGCCTTTCTGCACAGTCTGTGGTGTAATTAATGCACAATTCCTCCAGGTGTCAGGCTTTAGTTTCACACACTAACACCATCCCCTATCCCGTGTGTGTCAGGTTCACCAGTTGTGAAGTGAAGTGAAACATGCTTTAACCTCTTCTTTAGCAATACGCATGTGGTCTTTGACCCCAGTGAAGATGGTGGGTTGAATGAAGAGGCTCTTCTCGCCCACAGCTGCTCCTCCATACTCCAGCCTAGCTCCCTCCTTCTTCCCACTTTCTATCAGATCCATGATCTTGTCAAACTGCTGTCTGTCAATCTGGAGCCAACATCAAGCAGACAAATAGACAAGGGAAGGAGACAGATTAATAATACAGGAACGATCACACTTTTTGGAAAATTTACTTGAGCCAGATGATGTGGTAAGATAAAAACCAGTTAGCCTTCCTTAGCTCAAATGTGTATAGGTTTAATAAATGAGATACAACTGTTAATCAGTGAGCTGTGTCGGTAGGTGTGTTTTTTAACTTTGAACAGAGCCAGGTTCCAATCTTTCTACTTAGATAGACTAACCATGTCCTGACTCCAACTCTGTATTTAACATACACACGTTAGCGTGATGGCAGATTTTCTTGAAAGAAAGTGAATGAGTGACCTAAAGTGTTAGAATAGAATGAAGTGGCACTATAGTAAAGACTACTGTAGATATTTCAATATTGGACTTGAGCACTGCTTGTGAACTTGTGTTCTATGATGTTGACTGCACCTGTGGTCCGTGTGATGTCTGAGGGTCCAGCGGGTCTCCTATAACAATCTTCTTGGCATTTTCTACACTACAGCGCACAAACTCTTCATAAATGCTTTCCTACACAAAGACACGTGATGCAGCTGTGCAGCACTGACCCTGGTTATAAAAAGCACCTTTCTGTGTTTCCTCCACAGCCAGCTGCACTGTATACACACACACACACACACACACACATACACACACACACACACACACACACACACACACACACACACATAGATGGGAAAGTTGAACAGACACCAAAAAAGTAAAGTATCAAATATTTTTCAATTCTTTGGATTTTTCATTTTACTCATCATTTTTTTACAATTATGGTGAGAAAATTCCTTTTGCTGGTCTAAATGTAGTCAAATTTATACATATGGTCTAAAAATACTGGAAGCAGCCAATGAAACAAATTAGACAAACACTAAAAATAATATGTTCTTTACTGACAGTAAACAAACTCAGTTATAACTTAATTAGACACCATAAATCTAAATGGTGCTGTAATTAGAAACCGCATATAATGTTGCTTTAGACCCAAAATATACTATACTTAGACACTACTATACCAAATTATGCTCTAATTAGAAACCTAATATTATTAATCATACATTTTTAACAGTGTAGCAATTCTGTGAGCTTTATCTGGGTTATTAAAAGTTATGAAGGGTTTATTATTGAGTCACATATCTTCATCATGGATGTATTATCTTCATACTTTTTGTATAATTCATGTTTGATGAAGCAGAGACACACCCCCGTCTTGTGAGAATACATATAGTTCACCATGAGAGTTGAGAGCTGAGGATGTACATGCTGCTCACAACCCAGACCAAGAGGTCAGAAATCATGATGAAGAATTCAGTGATTTAAAGAAAAAAAAATTTTCCTCAAAGAGTTCTGATGAGGACTGTCAGCAGCTATTTACATCCTTGAGTTAGGATTAGCATTAGCCTTCTGCAGCGACTCGATGGAAACTGAAGAAAAGTGCATCAGATGGAATTAGTTAATTATTAGAGTTAAGAATTCAAATTGTCAGATTATCTACAATAAGCTGTATTTCTGATGATTATCCTTTTCTGTTTTATTTATTCAAATAAAATATTGTTGCACATTAATATTGACTGTGTGTTTCTGTAAAAATGATTGCATGTCTTGTATTAACTAGTACTTCATGTGTTTGCTGTGTGTTTGGTTATATATCATTTATTATCATCCTCTTGAAAGTGACATGTTAAAATGTATAACAGATGTCTGAGTCAGACAGGACGTTGGTTAGACCATTTCAGAACGTAAATTATATTGAGTTTTTAATGTGTACATATAGGATGTATAAATATGCAGTAAGGACACTGTGTTCATAAAATTCAGCAGAATAGCTGAATAGGCCTGTTGATGATGGTAACAGCATATTTCAACATTGCTGGGATGCCCAGCAGGGGACAAGCTAAAGAAGGTGTAGGTATATCTCAAGTAGGAGATTTGTGGTTTCACTTTAGTTTACAGTACAGTTCTGTTGTAATGTGTCCCAAATAACTCTGTAATAAAGACTAATAAGGGTCTAACAATGGGAAATAATACACTTTAGTTTATAGTATACCTAGCGTGATAATCAGCCTGAATTTCCATTTCATTTTTACTTTTTACTTCATTAATTTGTCTGACATAGTGTTCATGTTAGCTGTTCTTTGTGTGGGAAGGGGGTTGTTTTGTTCTAACTAATCAGTTGAAACTGACGCACTGTATCTGTGCTGTTGTTTTCAGTTGACTGCACTGACAGACACTACCAATCTGTTAGCGTTCGTCATGTCAATCAAAGCTGACAACAAGCTGTACAACTATGTCCATCACACTTTGAACATTTTGTGACAGTTTTTTTGTCACTATATTTCTGTCTCTGGCACAGGAAGTCGATGTCCCCTTCTTAATCCCACAAACAAAGCTCAGGTTGGCTCACTTACAGCTATTAGTACGCACAACACCAGATCTATTTGAATACTGAAAACTCTGTGGCAGATGTCTTCAAGCTGCCAGCTAAACCCTCTTACACATTCCCAGATAAAATACTGAAGCCATGACCTCAGTGTCCTCAGTGGTTGCTACAGCCCTGGCCTTAACAATAGATACTGTACTTTCAATGTGAGAAAAACTTCATACATGCAAAATTACATTTAACCAAAAACATATTTGCTACTGCAAAATAGTTCCATATGAACATATTTCATACTGACATTAGGTTGTTTTTACCTGTTTATGTCTAGCAAAGAAAACAAAGTAAAATATACATATATACAGATGGGTGACAAATTAAAGGAAAAACCAACATAAAGTGTCTTAGTAGGTGTTGGGCTGCCAGAACAGCTTCAATGTGCCTTGGCATACAAGTCTCTGAATTCCTCTGGAGGGTTAGGGTTAGGTGACTACGAAGGGCATAGCATATGATTCACATTATTTTCATACTCATCAAACCATTCAGTGACCCCTCATGCCATATGGATGGAGACATAATCATCCTGGTAGAGACCACTCCCATCAGGATAGAAATGTTTCATCATAGGATAAAAGTGGTGACTCAGAACAACTTTGTATTGATTTGAAGTGATCCTTCCCTCTAAGGGGACAAGTGGACCAAAACCATGCTAGCAAAATGCCCCCCACAGCATAACAGAGCCACCAGATCCCCTCACTGTAGGGGTCAAGCATTCAGACCTGTACTGATATTTCCTTTAATTTGTCACCAGTCTGTGCATATATACTGTACATATACATAAAATTGGACCCAGGATTGCAAAGTACATTGTTGTTTGTTATTTCTTTAACAGGTGCTGTTTAAAGGATCTGACATTGGAGTTTTTATCAGAGCTACAAACACATATGTATATCAGTGAAACTCATGAATGATTCAGTAGTGGCTATATTGTACTGGCCAGTTTACTCAGTTAGTTTCCTGCTGTTGCACTGTCAGCAGCACAGAAACTGAAGCCAGGCAGGGTTCTCTGCAGTCCCCTGACATTTTACCACTGAGCTACAGTATATTTTCTTTGATAGTGTTAGTCTGTGAGCTCTTCACTGTATAGTTTTGAGACTCCAAAAGCACAAAAACGTGAGCTGCACAGGTGAGATGACATGACAGGTGCATTTCTGGGTGATAAATTATGTAGTTAAACTTTCTGCCTCTCATTAACGTCTGAGGCTGCAAAGGCATAAAGTAACCATATAATAGGTATTGTGATTGCACTGCATGCTGAAATAATCAAAATACGACATTTTGATGTTACATTATATATTCAAAAAAGAGAGACACAGAGCACAACAGTGTACTTACAGTCACAGTCTGCAAAAACAATGCAGGGGTTCTTCCCTCCCAGCTCCAGAGTCACTCTCTTCAGATTGCTTTTGGCTGCTGCTTCTTTGATCAGCTGGCCGACCTACACACATGACAGAACCTAGCAATTAGGATTCATACCTCAAGGCATCATAGGTAATACTGCACTTACATACTTTGAATGTGAGTGGTAGGGCTGGTGTCTGAATTTAATGATAGGTATTTGTTTCAATGTCTTATTACATTCATGGTAATGGAATCATTGCTCTGGATGATTGAATGATGATGAACAGTTTTCTTCAGTTCAAAAAAAGAACTTGGGTGAATAATAATCATTTTCAGGAAGGTGTATTTTAAAGCTTCTTTAATTTCATAACTTGAAAAACTTTTTTCTTGATAACAGATGTGTTTTCTCATTTTAACAATTGCATTTTTGCAGTGTATTTACACAATATGCTTTATCTACAGTACATCACTAATAATTCATGACATAATGGCAAATCAGATTTCTATATGCTAAAAAATAAACGTCTTACAGCTGAATAAAGTAACTTTTATAATCCATGATTTTGGAACATGTAGTATGAAATACAATATATAGTTTTGATTGTAGTTTTCATGTAATAGGGCTTTTCCATTGCAGTGTGGCAGAAAAACTAGTCCACGCATTTGTTACTTCTAGGCTGGATTATTGCAATTCCTTATTATCAGGCTGCTCTAACAAGTCTCTAAAGACTCTCCAGCTGGTCCAGAATGCAGCGGCTCGTGTACTGACTAAAACTAGAAAAAGAGATCACATTTCTCCCATTTTAGCCTCGCTACATTGGCCTCCTGTAAAATCTAGAATTTAAAATCCCTCTCCTAACTTACAAAGCCCTTAATGGCCAGGCACCATCATATCTTGATGATATCTTATCCCACTAGAACACTGCGCTCCCAGAATGCAGGCTTACTGGTGGTCCCTACAGTCTTTAAAAGTAGAATGGGAGGCAGAGCCTGCAGCTATCAGGCTCCTCTCCTGTGGAACCATCTTCCAGATTCGGTCTGGGGTGCAGACACCCTCTCTATGTTTAAGAGTAAGCTTAAAACTTTCCTTTTTGATAAAGCTTATAGTTAGGGCCGACCAGGCTCACCTTGGATCAGCCCTTAGTTATGCTGCTATAGGCCTAGCTTGAGGGACTTCCCATGATGGACTAAGCTCCTCTCTCCTCCTCCTCTTCTCCCTCTGTATGCATTCATGTAACATCAATGCATGTCACTAACTTTGCTTCTTCCCTGGAGTTTTTTTGTGCTTTCTAATCTCGCAGGAAACCCTGGGTCCCGGGCTGAGCCTTCACGGTCCTTCACAGTACTGTTGGCATCCTTCCCTGGCTGTTGCTGTTGCTGCTGCTGTTGTCGTTGTTGTTATGATTGTTGTTATTCTGCCCCCCCCCCCCCCCCTTTCCCTCTTTCTTTCTCTCTCTCAACCCAACCGGTCAAAGCAGATAGCCACCCACCAAGAGCCGTGTTCTGCTTGAGGTTTCTACCCGTTAAAGGGGAGTTTTTCCTTACCACTGTCGCCAAGTGCTTGCTCATGGGGGAATTGTTGGGTCTCTGTAAATTAAAGAGTACGGTCTTGACCTGCTTTATGTGAAAAGTGCCCTGAGATGACTTTTGTTGTGATTTGGCGCTATATAAATAAAAATTGATTGATTGATTGATTGAGACACACTTAGGCCATGGCGATGGATCAGGTGCAAAACACAGTTTTTACATAGAATAGAGAAAACACTTTTGGCTTTTGAAATATCTAGCTCACATTGGTCACTGATATTGTTGAGAGAAATAGTTGTTACAGGACGTGAAAAGGAGTTCTGTGAATCTGAACCTGATTGTTTTCCTTCAAAGTCCAGATGTGTGTCTCAGTAAACTGAAATTGAATTGCAAGAACTGAAAATAAACTGTGAGAACTGAATGTAGCAGTGTATAGAGAGTTGAATTTTCAGTGAGGATCAAATACAGTTTCACAGCAACTGAATTCAATTTCATATTATATTCAGTTTCAAGTTTATTTAGCTTATTTTGTTTGGAATTAAGTTCCAAACAAAAAAGTTCAGTTTCAAATGATGCTATTCAGATTTGGTCCATGTACCCTCTATCCAAAGCTGTGTTCAACTTGTTTGATAACAGGATAAGAAAATATATGATGCATTATTTTGTTTCTCTGTTTTTTGTGTGAATTAAAATAAATGGAAATCCTCGTGCTTTTCTAGTTTTCATCCTCAAATCAGCAATTGGAATACAAATTAAACCAAAACCAGAAAACAATTTATTTTTCACTTTTATATAACTATATTATCTGCCCCTACTGCATCTCTACAAAAACATTGTCATTGGCTATGCTTGCTATGGCCTAGATAGATAGATAGATATGTTGGGCCTCAAACCATGAGGTCACACAAAGAAGGCCTACATGTAACCTGTGAGGCCTGACCACGAGGTGCTTTATTCTTTTGTTTTCCCCAAGACAAAGGAATAGCGCCAAAAATGCTGCTTAGACAATAGGAGTCCATTACAAACTCCATTTCCAAGGATGCTTTGCAATTTTCACACCTCAGCAGGGAGCAGTCAACATACAGTCTCATTGGCGGAGACGCTCCTGCACAGCGGAGTGTCCTGATGACGCAGCCATGACATCACTGCCCCTTTAAAAACTGAACGTGCCCTGAAGCACACGCCTTTCCCATGTCACTGAGGTAGGGGTAACTTCAGTTCCTCTGAATCAGCTGACTAAAGGGGGTACCCCACGCACGTGTTTTCCCCTCATTGAAGACTCCCCTCGCCGGACGAGACGAGACTTCGCCCGTGTTCACCCGAACACATTCCCGGATCCGAGAAAGACCGCTTCTGCAACCAGCGTCCTCAAATTTCCTCGAGACGGAAGAAATGCTTCTTCACCGAGTCGACTCTGCTGTTCTCTCCGCCACACCGCCGAGAGCCAGCTGCCGTGTTTTTCGCCGACCATGCGAGAATGGCCACCGTCTGCATCTGAGCCTAGGACAAAGCCGGACATAACGACGGATTACACACAAACCCAGTTCGCTTTCTGAAGCGACCCAAGTAAGAGGCATAAGTCTGGGCAGAGGCAGTGTTAATTGTGTGTTTCTTATCAGCATCAGTTGCTGTTGTTTAGCATTGAGCTTTTAGCTTTATTGCTATTGTTTTGTTGTGCTGTTGTCGGACCGCCGAGTCCATTTTCCTCTGTTTACTCTTAGGAGTATTTTAAGTTTGCTGCCTGTTTAGTTGTGTTCACCACGCTAGACTGTTTTGTGTTTGTCCCGCTCGGGACTACTGCTGTGTTTGTGCCATCGTGAGTCAGAAAGTAAGTTGCTTTGTCAATCAGAAACCAGACAACGTGCGTTACAGACTGCCGTCCGTACACACGCTGTCTGTGGACAAAGCCGCTGCCCTTCCTCTCAGGATCGCTTTCTTTCCTTCTTCCCTCTCTCTTCTGACTAACACATACACGCGCGTGCATACACACACATACACGCACCGTCATCTTTTGCACGTCTGATGGTCAGATAATGTCGGACAAAGCTTCGCTTTGTCTTTCCTTATCCGCCATCAGACACGTGTGTTTTTCTGAGAAGTGGGTGAGTGCGAGACGCCGTCCGCCAGAGGGCGCTGTCTTGCTTCTGTCTAACCAAGACACCGCCACATTTCTGCCATCCGGTTCTCGCGCGATGTGACTTCCTCCCATAGTCACGTCCGCATCGCAGACCGACGACATCATCACGTCAGGCCCCGTTGCCACCTTGTCACACACACGCACACTCTCTCTCTCACACACACACACACACACACACACACACACACACACACACACACACACGCATTCCCCTGCATGTGTCCAACCCTGTACATAGCTTTGTGTTTTGTTTGGTAGAATTAGATTTTAGAATAGTTGTTTATTGACTGAAGCATTTGTTAATTTTGTTAATTTTGCTAAGTTTAATAAACACTGCTATATCTTTAAAGAGAAGTTCTTCCGTCGTTATTGTGTGTAATATTGTGAAAAGTGGCTGATTGAAGGAGTCAGAGCTCGAATTCACCCTTCTTTGTTCATCCTTGAATGTTGATATCTCTCAGATATTAACATTCTAGGTGAACTCCCATTTATGAGACTACCTTGTTTGGTTATTGGTCCCGGTTTCCGGGTGGTGCCCCGTATTTGTTAATTCATATTAATAATTCTATTAATTGTCATAATTAGTTAATTATCCTTGATAATTGATAATTATTGCAAATAATCAACTGTGTTCCTCACAGATCCAACAGTTGGTGCCTGAATTATTGATTAAGGTTAACAATATCTTATTTTCATAATTCATAATTATCTATGATAACTATGAATTATTGCTAATAACCAAACACACTACTGCCCGTCCCAACAGATAGATAGATAGATAGATAGATAGATAGATAGATAGATAGATAGATAGATAGATAGATAGATTAGCTAACCCTTGGGTATCTGTATGAGTTAAAAATGATGTGATTCAAATTCAGTTTTCTTCTGTAATTATTCAAGTTGAGCAATTCAAATTCAAATATAAAAGATTCCATAGTTTATGACTATATCAACACCTGCATTGCTTTAATTCTAGAATTCACCAGAATCTCCATTTTATTAGTAAAACAAAGAAATGGTCAGTTGGATGCTGGATTCTATATCAAACATTTATTTGTCAGACCTAAGACGCCTACCTCTGTAGAACCAGTGAAGGCTACTTTGTTGATGTCCATGTGGCTGGCGATGGCCGCTCCTGCTGTAGGACCAAACCCTGGTACAATGTTCACAACTCCAGGAGGGAACCCTGCCTGACATGGCAACCCAGAGAGCATGTTGATGATTTCATGTCCCAGGGGACAGCAAAAGACCCCACATATCAGGTCAAAAGACATTTTACCCCATAACAGCCTGTGACCCGATATCAACCTGAGTTAAGAATTCAGATCAGGGTAGGGCTGAGTGGTAGTACCTTTATCATCTTTCTGTATCATTATTACATGACATGCTACTTTGTGTCACAGGTTTTGTTCATGGTCATGTTTTACTGTAACATATTGATGTTGCTCTTACCATCATAGCTACCACTGAGTACATCAAGGTCATGTCCGCTGTACTCTGGGGAATTTTGGTATTTCAGGACATTAACATTCTAAACTGAAACTTACACATGATTTTACAGGCTCAATCCAGTCTTTTTAGACTCAGTATATTTAAATGGTACTGCTTCTAGGCCAACAAAAAAGATACAAATGAAGGATTCAGTATTTCCCCACCTATATGTTATGTTGTACGGAGAATGCTGTAAAACAGATGATCATTAGACAAATAAAATGTACAGCAAATATAACTAAATTTAATGTTGTTTGTATCAAAAGGCTCAAAAGAGCTGAACTCTGTGGCCTGGCTGACGTGAGTTTTTAGCATTACCAGTGTATTAATTTGGGTTCCTGGTAAGTAAACCTTGTGATTCTGCAGCTCTTGACACATTTTCTTCTTAGAAGTAACATAATCAGCATTGCTTCAATGAATGAATAAAAAAAAATAAAATCCGATTGGGCTAAATGTGAATTTTATGTGCATAACAAGTCTTGCGGATGAGGATTGAAAAATAAAAATGTAAATAAATGTACACTTTGTGTGTACAGTCTTTGTCCCATATGTTAGCAGGTCATAGTATTGACAATGAGACCTACAGTTACAACAGTCAAATTAAAATCTTTCTTAAACTGGGATCATGTCTAGTGAATTCAATTCAGGCTCCCTTGGGAGTCATTGAACTGCACTTTAAAAACCCAGTGGAAGCGTCCAGGTCTTCCCTGCTGGGAACAGTCACTACCAGAACATGATAAAAGCAGAGCGGTCTAATCACATAAGTAGCAGGATTTTCTATAGGAATAAAGGCCCAGAGTAAATGTTGAGTCCGACATCAGACCTCTTTGATGAGTGATCCAACATGGAGGGCTGTGAGGGGGGTCTGCTCTGCTGGCTTGATGACCATGGTGTTTCCACAGCTCAGGGCTGGTGCTATCTTCCACATGAACATCAACAGAGGAAAGTTCCACTGGCACAGACAAAAGAACACATTAGTTGAGTGCCATTTAACATACAACTGAGCAGATTCAAACAAAGGCAGATAGACTGCAATTCAAGGATACTATACTGAAGGATAATGATCTAAACTCATTTACCCCTGTCTTTAAGGCTAATGAGAATTCATTCATGAAATCACAGTACTGTATATACCAAATATCTTGCTTTTTACTAGAACAATATTATATGTGGTTGGTTGCGCCACTGCTGCTGGGCTCCCATTCCTCAAGTGGTGGAGCCAAACAATTTTCATTCATAGGTGTGGCCTGGCTGTGACCAATATTCATTAGGAATGTCACAGACACCAGTGTTGTGGTGCATGGCAGAAGACCAAATATTTTGAGTCATTCGCTCTTTTGTTTTGCTCTGGCAACAGTGACTTCTAAATGACCACCATGCTTACAAGTACACCATTTTCAGTCATATATAATTGACTTTTTATATATATTTATACTAGTTTGATGGGAATTCCAGAACACACTCAAGTACACTACATTGACATTGTGTGTGTGCAATAACTAGTCAAAACCAGTCAGAGTTAATGTAACTCTTGCACAACACATGAAAAGATGAGTAGATGAATTAGCTACTAGCAGAAAGGATTCCACTACATTTATCTTCTGCTGGAATACGACATGGCCCCAGGTTTTCTATGTGGTAATCTGATTTAACACAAAGTATTTTAGCCTTATGCCCCACACAATATCAGGTGAAAGAATGAATTTAAAACTAAACTCTGACAGATAAGTTGATGAAGTAGGAGCCACCTTAAGATCCCTAAAATGTCAGATATTGTGTAATGGTGCATATTCCCAGGACAAATTAAACATGGACATAAAATGATGTAATGCTATGCGATACCACCAATTTGTGTAGCACTTAAGAGACAGGGCGAGGTGCTCAGACTTTCAGAAGGAATCAGAGTATAACCACTCCTTCTTGGCATTGGAAGGAGCCAGTTAAGGTGATTCAGGCATCTGATATGACACCTTCCTTTAGAGATTTTCTGGGCATATCTAAGTAGCAGCGTCAGGGCAGTTCTGAGAGGCCTGTGAAAAATCTGTAGACACTGTACAAAAGGTGGGAAAAGGGGGGTTCAGGAGTAAATAGGAGACTATCAGCTTGTTTTTGCCCTATCAAGTAAATCTGGCTATGACAATATACAGAGTCAAAGTACTATGAAAAGTACTTAACTGAAGATATATCTGTATACAAATAGGGAAGTTCTGAGTTTTTTCAATGATCTGATGTGTTTACTCCTTTTTTATAGTGTAAACAAAGCTTATTTGTGTGACTGTGTTGTATTTAATTGTAATTATAATCAATTATAATCACCACAAAGATCTCCAGTGTAAAATAATGACAACACGAGAGACACAAACTGTAGCTAATAATCCAAGCAACACACACATCATCAGCTCAGTGTTTTCACCCAGTTAAACCAGAGAAAACTCCACTTTATCACTTGGATATTTGTCTGGAGAAAATAAACAAAATAATAAATGGAGCTCTAAATCATCAGGACTGGAGATGATTCAAAGTAAACAAACTCAGAAAAAGAGGTCATTGATTTTCCAGTTGCTTCTTTCCATGTTGGAAACCAGTGGACAAATCATCGGGCACCCAAACCCAAATTTGACAGCAATACATGTGAGTACAGCATGTTTATTGTTTAGGCATTGTTAACTTTTACAACACTTTGGAAACCCTCTGTGTCATTAAGGGATCTTGGGATTACAAGTCAAGAGAATGGTTTCCTGTTTTCCTTTGACAATTACTCATGCTGTGTGTGCACCAGCAGTACTTTCAGTAATTACACAATATCCTCCAGTATAAATTTCATTTTTATGATATAATCTCCCATGTCAAACAACAGCAATTTTGTTCCTTTCTTGCCAAAGCAGGATTAGAGGTTATAGGCTTATGCTCAAAGATAAAAACTGAATGGCTGTATTCTGTCAAGATGTTGAAATTATACTCTTGAGTCTGTCTGGATCTACAACAAAGTGCAACACGATATGGTGTAACACCAAACACTGCCCCACCCTAAATCTGATGAAGTTATTATCAAAGGAGAAAAACATATATTTCAATGTGTGAAAGTGGATCCAAGCCGCACAAGATTGGAGCTGTGTGTTCCTGCAAGAATAGCCCTGAGGGGATTAGGAGAGAGGAGGTCTTGTTTAGGGAGAGCAAAGATTAAGATAAGGTTTCTGGTACATTTACCAGGATTTTCTTTCATTCTCACATCCAGGTAGTGGTTTTAAATTGTGTGCAGTTGCTTTGCTAGCACTACACTTTTATGATCATCGCTTTTCTGGAAAGTCCAGTCTTCAGTGGTTCCAATTAAGCCTGAATAAAGTTCCCATAAAGTCTGAGCTGTGAGTAATGCAATGATAGAGCCATTCCCTAAAAGCCTGTAACCTGCTGAAGTTTAAGGCTCCTGCTGTGTTCAAGGAACACTGACATTTTGGGAAATACACTTGTGCCCAGAGTCAGATGAGAAGATTCATATCAATTTCATCTCAGTGTCCAGTGCCTGGATGAATTAAGAGAGCTGAGTACAATGTGGAGAGTCAGCCTTGCTGCTAATTTGTCCCAGTGGCTAACTATTGTACTGCAACTATATTAATGCTTTATGTTCTGCCATACTTCTAACATACTTCTCAATTATTATCACAGAAACTAATAATAATAATAATAACAATAATAATAATAATAATGATTCCAGAAAATGATTTAGCACTAATCCAACTACTTACCCCCCCCCCCTCCCCCCCCAAAAAACAGAAACATTCAGTCATACCTTTAGTGCATGAAAAGTGCATAACACTTTTTAACAGACTCTCAAAATAATCTGTAAAACAGCGACAATTCATCCAGAACTCAGCCACCAAACAATCAGATTACACTTATTTTAGCTACTCTACACTGGCTCCCACTTACCTAAAATTCTTTTAATGGTTTACAAAGCACTAAATGGCTTACCCAAAATGGCCTGTATTGCAGAGCTACTAAAACATGTCCCAGCCCATGTCCCTAGGGCCTCCATTACCCCACTGCTGCTCTTCCAGTACCACACCCATAAAAACAACTGGTCTTCAATTAACTTCCTCCCGAACATTTACAGTTGTGCTCATAAGTTTACATACCCTGGTAGAATTTGTGAAATATTTGCCATTTTTTGGAAAATATGACTGATCATGCTGAAAACTTTTGTTTTATTTGGGATAGTGGTTAGGTGAAGCCATTTATTTTCACATAATTGTGTTTGCCCTTTTTAAATCATAATGATAACTAAAATCACCAAAATGGCCCTGATCAAAAGTTTACATACCCTTAAATGTTTGGCCTGATAATAAACAGACAAGTTGATGCACACAGGTTTAAATGGCTATGAAAGGTATGTTTCCACACCTGTGACTTGTTTGATTGTAATTAGTGTCTATGTATAAATAGTCAATGAGTTTCTTAGCTGTATTAAGAAAACTGGATACTACATAAATTCCAAGACATTCATGAATTTCTCACAACAACTTCTGTTCATAAGTTATGTTTTATCAGTTTTTCAGGCAGCCACAAGTTACTTCTAATTTTTATACATGACAATTTATTATTTCTAAAATGTTCCCCTGAGGCAAAAGGGTTTTTTTTATAGGCATGATGTAATCTCAATGTAAAGCCAGCAAAACAAGTGGGTGGGGCCAGGGAAAGAGACTGTAATGAGCATTTGTGGTGCATAGAGTTGGAGCAAACCAGAAGGACAGAAAATATGGTTATGAATGGGCACTATCTTAGAGTCCAGATTCTATTTCTAATACATCCATGGACTTCAATTGAGCTGGTTTAGCATAGCTTAGCTCAATGATTGGAAGCAGGGGGAAACTTAATAAATAAATGACAAAATACTTTATGTTTATGTTTGTCATTACCTTCCAAAATGGCGTATGTGATTGTTTTCTGGTCTGGGCCCTATTGTCACTATGTCAGTGTATGTCAATGCTTTCCAATATGCATATGATTCAAATTTTTGATTTTGATGTGTCATATCTATAGTTAAAGTTTGGTTAGGTTTAGGCAACTAACCCTTCTTGTTTATGGTTAGTAAACAATCATAGTCAGGTTTCAAATCAAAACAATGCTGGCTCTTGATGAGTCAAAGTCACACACTGACTTGACCCATCCATCCAACCCAATCTCCACCCTACAAGGTTTTGCTATAACAATATAAAAATAACTAACCTTCAAGCAACTCTGAGACTCTCATTTACAGGTAGTATTTTTATTTTTATTTTTTAGCTTACAGGCAAATGCATCTAAGAATCAGCAGGGGTTTGTTCAAAGTTAGGACAGAACTCAAACCTGCATATGGTCATTGAACTCAGCAGTTAAAACCACAATGTTTCTATATGTGTTATATAGATACAACGAGCAAAAAAGACAATACTCAAGTTGTTTTTTTTTACTTATGACAGATGTTATCTAGCAATTTTCCTTTCCTCTCTTACAGTCTTTGTACTAACCTGAGTCTCTAGGGTCAATCCATAGATGTATTAAACAATGGATAATGAATCCAAACATAGTGGTCCATTCATCCCAAAGAGAGCTGCTCATCCAGCGCATACTCCAAACACATTTCTCCCATTTCTTCTGTGGATTTATTAGCCTAACGGGTAAAATTTTACTAATTTAAAGAGTATTTCTGAATGTGAGTCATGATTTGGATATTTATATTTTGTATAGCTGTTTCTTTTGGAATGGATGTGTATGGCAAAAGGTTTTACTGGGTTACCAGGCATCATGTGATCAGGACTGTGCCAAAATTGCCACATGGCTCAGCTCTGCTCCTGGGAGCCTGAACCTATCTCTGCACTGATCCACAGAGATGAAAACTGATATCTATGTTTTCCCCAAAATGTCACAGAATTCCTTTAACACTCTGCTGCCATACTTACGACATACTGTATGTCATAGAAACACATGTGAAGATTATTATCCATATGTAGACATACAGTAAGCCAGACCACAACAGAGCCTTACAGCTGAAACGCTTATTAAGAACAGATTGTATTACTGCAGAATGGTCAGAATGATCCTGGAGTACCTTTCACTGGAACTTCCTCAACAAAATAGTGCTTACCCTAACCTTAACCTAACGCTAACCTTACCTTAAAGTACCTTAGGTTTTCAGCCTAAAAGGTAATGATTTACGTTAAGGGAACTTCCTTTTTGTCCTCAAAAGGGAGTTGACTCCACAGTGTGACTGCGTAAACAGCTGTATGTCCCTACAACATGAGGAATATTTGATACACATAAACAAAGACACACACACACACGCACACACACACTGTAACAGTATATGAACAGCAATGTTATGCTGTTATATTCTATTTATGCATTCTGTTGTGTATGTGTGTTTAATTGTCTCAGAAATTAGATATATAATTTTTTATAATTTCTATTATACATTATTGCTCATAAATTCAAATCAGATCTCCTCTGGACTTACTGGGATGATGGCTCCGCATACACCAACAGGTTCATGTTTGGTGAAACACATGAAGCTTTCATCTGTAAAAAACAGAAAGAGTTCAACATATTCAGTTTGATCTACTGTACTCTAGATGGAGGTTTTATTAAGATACTGCTAATATATGCTTTTTTATTTTCATCGCTGATTGTTTTTGCTATTGCTTTAGGGTACCATTATGAGGCTAAAATCTCAAGGTAAACTGAGGTCAAGTAGTTGTTTGCGCAAAAGAATTTTCAGTTAGTGTCAAGTTAAAACAGTGATCCTGTATATACTGAGAACTCGGTGGGCTTACAGCTAAGTACTGATTGACTGTACTGAAATAATGACAACATTTGGAATCCTCTGGTCCATTCATATCAACTAGTAAATGTCTGACAAAAAGATCTTAACTCACGGTCACTTAACGACTTTTTATGGGGCTTTGACCTGCACCTAATGTTTTTCACCAGGAGATGGAGATGGCTCAGTTGTTAGAACAGGAAGTGCTATCAAGTTCCACACTAGAGTTATGTGATGACAACTCTATGACAACTGAGTAAACTCCATTCAGTGATGATGACTGTGAGATTAGGATAATAACTGAAGAAAAAAGTAGTAAATGAACATTGAGTTAAGAATTTTTACAGTGTACTGTTTTCAAGATGAATGAACTTTAAAGCTCAATATATAATATGTGTAATAGGTATATCACTTGTATTAAAGATCAGAATCAATGTAGCTATGGCGGATAATGATAACATTAGTAGGGACTGAGCCCAAAAGGCAAAGGACTACTGTAAAACAGTAGTCCTTGCCTAAGGGCAAGGAGCCTATTGTTTTCGTGTGTTCATTTGTTTGTTTGTTTGTTTCTTTATTATAATAATATTGTATTTCGTGTGTTTGTTTCTTTCGTCTTCTTCTTTAGGGCCTGAGCCCAAAGGGCGAAGACCCTATTGTATTTCGTGTCTTTGTTTCTGTCTTATTATTCTTTCTTTATTAATCTGCCACTTCAATACTAAATTTGACCCCCTAAACATGCTCAAAAATTCACCAAATTTGGCTTGCACATCAGGTCTGGTGAAAAATTTGATAAAATGAAAAATTAACCCCCAAAGTGCAAGAGGGCCACCTATGTATCTAAAATGGCCGCCACAGCCCGTAGGAATGTCATAGAGAGATCGAACCAAAACTCAATTATTCGTCTCATCAAGACCTACAAATCATATGCTGACACCCCTGACCTAAATCCAACAGGAAGTCCGCATTGTGCTCATCAAAGTACGACTTTGTGCCAATTTTGGAACCTGATCAAACATTATCTCCTCCTAGGGCGTTAATGGTATCGGCTTCAAACTTCAATACATGACTTATCACACTGTGCTGAACAAAAGTTATTAAAAACTGTACTGTAAACTTGTAGTGCGACATCACACCTTATAATGTAAACCAATGGGGAGGCAATCGCTAGGCATGGACTTTGTGTCAAACAAATGGTTCTGATGTCTAAACTATGAGTCTGACCACTTTGAAACCTGTATCAATGGATGCGTGACAAAATTTCCTACATAAAATGTGATTTTTAATGTAGGATTTGGCCAAAGTCATGGGATTTATGAGGATATTTCATAAGAAGAGTGACATTCTTATCTCCAACTGAGAGGGAGAGCTGTCAGCCCAGGTCTGAAAACATCTACATGCCTGTGACAAAAGCCCTTGGACTGCGCCACACTCCAGTTGATGTTCATATATGCACATATTTCCCACTTGGCTGAGGAGACTATTACACATGCAATCATATATTGTACTAATGATCAAGAAAGACATGAGCCTATATGAGGCAAGAACTTTAATGCTGAGCTACTGAACTCCAGTCTTCCTAAGTTCTTCCTTCATATATTGTCTTTCTTGATCATAGTATAATCTATGCTTGCATGCATAATAGCCTCCTCAGCCAGCTGGTAAAAATATGTGGATATATCGGCATCGGCAATCGGCCACAATGAGTTGGAAATATCAGCATATCGGATATCGGCAAAAATCCCATGTCGTGCAGTAAAAGTCTTTACTTTCTTAAAAATAGACTTGATGAAAATTAGGAAATTAATTTGTTTTACACACAAACTCATCAAGGGTTTTCAATTTACTAATTGAAATTCAAGTGAATGGGCACAAAACTTGCATGATTTTTATGACACAGGTGTGAGCAAGGCAGCCATGTCTCACCCTGCAGAAAATTCTCATCCTCACACTGTTGAGATTTGATGTTTCGCCATGACAGAGGAAGTTGCTAGAACTTAATTAGGGCCTGAGCCCAAAGGGCGAAGACCCTATTGTACTCCGTGTGTTTGTTTCTTTCTGATTAGGGCCCGAGCGCCTACCAGCGTGAATCAAAAGGAATTATTAGGGCCCGAGCACTGACAGTGCGAAGGCCCTATTGTAACTCAGGGACTTTTTCTCTATTATTTTTCTTCCGAAACAAATGCATTTTTGAGGGCCTAAATGTGCATGAAAAGTTGTTAAACTTTGCACAGACATCAGAAGTGGTGAAAAATTTTATATTTTATGGGTCTTGCAAAAAGGTGAGGCAAAATGGCTTGACAGTGCCCCCTAGAAAATTGAGCCCCTCGATACAGATTGTCGTAGAAGAATGAAATTGGGTATGCTTATGTATGATGACCAGACGCACCAAAAAGTCTCTTGGAGAGATACCCTAAGTACAACAGGAAGTCAGCCATTTTGGATCAAAGTTGTGATTTTGACGCTAATTTTGCCATTTCCAGCCCTCATACTTTAACAAACTCCTCCTAGAGATTTGACCTCAGCAACTTCAAATTCAGTCAGTATCATCTACAGACCTGGGAGATGAGGGCCCGATCATCGCTGCTTGCAGCTTTAATTAGGGCCCGAGCGCTGACCAGCGCGAAGCCCTCTTGTATCCAAAGGAATTATTATTAGTGCCCGAGCGCTGACCAGCGCGAAGCCCTCTTGTATCCAAAGGAATTATTATTAGGGCCCGAGCGCTGACCAGCGCGAAGCCCTCTTGTTTCCAAAGGAATTATTATTAGGGCCCGAGCACCGACCGGTGCGAAGCCCTATTGAAACTGAAGGAGTTATTATTATTATTCCTCCGAAACAAACGCATTTTTGAGGGCCTAAACATGCACGAAAACTCATGAAAATTTGCACAGATGTCAGGACTGGCGAAAATTTCGATATTTTATGGGTCTCGAAATAAAGCGGGACAAAATGGCTCGACAGCGCCACCTAGAAAGTCAAGAAAATTGAGCCCCTCGATACAGATTGTCGTAGGAGAACGAAATTCGGTATGCATATGTATCATGACCAGACGCACCAAAAAGTCTCAAGGACACATAGCCTAACTCCAACAGGAAGTCGGCCATTTTGTATCAAAGTTGAAATTTTGCACCGATTTTGTCATTTCCAGCCCGCATACTTTAACGAACTCCTCCTAGAGATTTGACCCCAGGACTTTCAAATTCGGTCCGTATCATCTACAGGCATAGGAGATTAAAAGTTGCTAAAACAATTCTCATTAGTCTTTCCTAGGGGGCGTGGCTGGGCGGCGAATTTCGATCCTTCGCCATGAAAAATGAAACGGCTATAACTCCGGCATACATGATCCTAAGAGAGCCAAACCTTTTGTGCTTCATAAGAGTCCCGCCCTGAACGGGTCCATGTGACAATACAGGATATGAGTCATAGCGCCACCTCCTGGCAACAGGAAGTTACATGTTTTACGCTCTGACGCCCTGTGGGCAGCACGGTGATGGAATCCAGCTGAAATTTACTGAGAATAGCCTCAAGACCTTGGAGATCTTATATTATGAAGTTGGTGACCCTTCGTCGAAAGGTGTTGCCATGGCGACGCGGCGAATTTCGATGTGACGCCATGAAATTTCAATGCCTTATAACTTGACTCCACGTGGTCTGATCTTTTCCAAATTTCATATGCTTGTTAAGAGTCCCAATCTGAACACATGTTCAGTCTCATATTTAGCGAAAGTCATAGCGCCACCTACTGGCAACAGGAAGTATCATGCGTCGTACTTTGTCTAATTACTCCTAGGAAATTTGGCTGATGCACCTGAAATTAAGTCAGCTAATAAACAAGACCTTGGTGATGCTACATTTGGCAGCTCATGACCCAAAACTGAATGCTGTTACCATGGCAACACATCCTTCGCCATGAAATATGATACTGTTTTTCAGGGAGAAGGGATTGCTCTACAGTCATGAAACTTGACACACATGTCTAGAGTGATGTCAGCTAAAATCCTATGTGGTCGCTTTGAATGGGCGTGGCAAAATGGCTCAACAGCGCCCCCTTTAAAATTTCAAAATTGCAGCCCCGCCTTCCAGATTAACGTAGAAAGATGAAATTCACAGGGCACATGTATAATGTCAACACGCACAAAAAAGCCTCTTGAAGCCTTATTGTAAGTCGAACAGGAAGTCGGCCATCTTGAAAAAAATGGTACATTTTCGCCTTTTCTTGGCCATTTCGCATACCTTGTATTTTAAAGAACTCCTCCTACAGAATCCATCGTAAGGACTTAAAAATCAGTGTGTGTCATCTAGACTAGTGTATGATCATGATGGTTTGGCCGTGGCGTGGCGTTGAGTTTTGATGTTTCGCCATGACAGAGGAAATTGATATAACTTGAGTGTACACGGTTGGATCTGCCTCAAACTTTACACAACAAGTCACTGACAAAAGCCCTTCAACTGAGCGTCACTTCGACATGCGCTGGGGTGCGAGGGCCCGATCATCGCTGCTTGCAGCTTTAATTATTATTATTATTCCTCCGAAACAAACGCATTTTTGAGGGCCTAAACATGCACGAAAACTCATGAAAATTTGCACAGATGTCAGGACTGGCGAAAATTTCGATATTTTATGGGTCTCGAAATAAAGCGGGACAAAATGGCTCGACAGCGCCACCTAGAAAGTCAAGAAAATTGAGCCCCTCGATACAGATTGTCGTAGGAGAACGAAATTCGGTATGCATATGTATCATGACCAGACGCACCAAAAAGTCTCAAGGACACATAGCCTAACTCCAACAGGAAGTCGGCCATTTTGTATCAAAGTTGAAATTTTGCACCGATTTTGTCATTTCCAGCCCGCATACTTTAACGAACTCCTCCTAGAGATTTGACCCCAGGACTTTCAAATTCGGTCCGTATCATCTACAGGCATAGGAGATTAAAAGTTGCTAAAACAATTCTCATTAGTTTTTCCTAGGGGGCGTGGCTGGGCGGCGAATTTCGATCCTTCGCCATGAAAAATGAAACGGCTATAACTCCGGCATACATGATCCTAAGAGAGCCAAACCTTTTGTGCTTCATAAGAGTCCCGCCCTGAACGGGTCCATGTGACAATACAGGATATGAGTCATAGCGCCACCTCCTGGCAACAGGAAGTTACATGTTTTACGCTCTGACGCCCTGTGGGCAGCACGGTGATGGAATCCAGCTGAAATTTACTGAGAATAGCCTCAAGACCTTGGAGATCTTATATTATGAAGTTGGTGACCCTTCGTTGAAAGGTGTTGCCATGGCGACGCGGCGAATTTCGATGTGACGCCATGAAATTTCAATGCCTTATAACTTGACTCCACGTGGTCTGATCTTTTCCAAATTTCATATGCTTGTTAAGAGTCCCAATCTGAACACATGTTCAGTCTCATATTTAGCGAAAGTCATAGCGCCACCTACTGGCAACAGGAAGTATCATGCGTCGTACTTTGTCTAATTACTCCTAGGAAATTTGGCTGATGCACCTGAAATTAAGTCAGCTAATAAACAAGACCTTGGTGATGCTACATTTGGCAGCTCATGACCCAAAACTGAATGCTGTTACCATGGCGACACATCCTTCGCCATGAAATATGATACTGTTTTTCAGGGAGAAGGGATTGCTCTACAGTCATAAAACTTGACACACATGTCTAGAGTGATGTCAGCTAAAATCCTATGTGGTCGCTTTGAATGGGCGTGGCAAAATGGCTCAACAGCGCCCCCTTTAAAATTTCAAAATTGCTGCCCCGCCTTCCAGATTAACGTAGAAAGATGAAATTCACAGGGCACATGTATAATGTCAACACGCACAAAAAAGCCTCTTGAAGCCTTATTGTAAGTCGAACAGGAAGTCGGCCATCTTGAAAAAAATGGTACATTTTCGCCTTTTCTTGGCCATTTCGCATACCTTGTATTTTAAAGAACTCCTCCTACAGAATCCATCGTAAGGACTTAAAAATCAGTGTGTGTCATCTAGACTAGTGTATGATCATGATGGTTTGGCCGTGGCGTGGCGTTGAGTTTTGATGTTTCGCCATGACAGAGGAAATTGATATAACTTGAGTGTACATGGTTGGATCTGCCTCAAACTTTACACAACAAGTCACTGACAAAAGCCCTTCAACTGAGCGTCACTTCGACATGCGCTGGGGTGCGAGGGCCCGATCATCGCTGCTTGCAGCTTTAATTAGGGCCTGAGCCCAAAGGGCGAAGACCCTATTGTTTTTCGTGCGTTTGTTTCTTTATTATTATTCTTTATTAATACGCCACTTCAATCCTTAATTTGACCCCCTAAACATGTTCAAAAACTCACCAAATTTGGCACGCACATCAGGTCTGGTGAAAAATTTGATAAAATGTAAAACTTAACCCCCGAAGTGCCAAAATGTGCTCTCTAGCGCCACCTATGTATCTAAAATGGCCGCCACGGCCCGTAGGAATGTCGTAGAGAGATCGAACCAAAACTCAATTATTCGTCTCATCAAGACCTACAAATCATATGCTGACACCCCTGACCTAAATCCAACAGGAAGTCTGCAATCAGCTTTTCAAAATAAGACTTTGCCCCAATTTTGGCCCCCGAACAAACGCTATCTCCTCCGAGGGCGTTAATGGTATCGGCTTCAAACTTCAATACATGACTTATCACACTGTGTTGAGCAAAAGTTATTAAAAACTTTGTAATAACTCGAATGGTTTAGATTTAGTAAGCCCTGAAAGTTGGAGTGCGACATTACACCTTACAATGTAAACCAATGGGGAGGCAATCTCTGGGCATGGACTTTGTGCCAAACTGGGGCATCTGGCGTCTAAACTATAAGTCCGACCACTTTCAAACCTGTATCAATGGATTCGCGACGAAAATTCCTACAAAAAAATGTGATTTTTATGTAGGATTTGGCCAAAGTCATGGGATTTATGAGGATATTTCACAAGAAGCGTTCTCTGAAATCCTCCTCTCCAACTGCTCCTGGTGATGTCACTCCCTCAGTGCTCTGAAACATTCCGCAATACACACTCATTATAAAATCACAGGAGGAGCAAGAAAAGACCTTAAAACTCACACTCTAATATCTCAAAAACAATAAAAGATAGAAAACACATGTAAATTCAAGATTTGTAGGTCAAAGTCTCGTGACTCATTTAAAGTTCAAATGAAGTTTGTATCTAAAATTATGTGGAAGCAGTAAATGTTCAAAAAGGTGTGGGTTCGCTCACACTCTCCATTCAAATATATGAGTATTTTTCTGTGTCCAGCTGCAGTTACTTATTGTCTCTACACACCTGACAGTACACATGTCAATCAAACTTTCAAAATAAAAGCACACCACACTTGTAAGAAATATCCCTCATTTTTAAAAAGCGTGATCTGATCCCGACGGGCCAGAGAGCAACAGGAAGTATCATGCGTCGTTCTTTGTTGTATTGCTCCTAGGAAATTTGGCCGATGCACCTGAAATTGACTCAGCTAAGATGTAAGACCTTGGTGATGCTACATTGGGCAGGTCATGACCCATGACCAAACGCCGTTGCCATGGCGACACATCCTTCGCCATGAAATACGATGCTGTATTTTAGGGACAAGGGATGGGTCAACAATCACAAAACTTGGCACACATGTCTGGAGCGACACCAGTTAAAATCCTCGAAACTTCATTTGCATAGACGTGACAATATGGCTCAACAGCGCCCCCTTGAAATTTTCAAAATTGTAGCCCCGCCTTCCAGATTAACCTAGGAAAAAGAAATTCGGGGGGCTTATGTATCATGTGAAGACGCACAAAAAAGCCTCTTGGAGCCGTATTGTAAGTCCTACAGGAAGTCGGCCATCTTGATAAAAGTGGTCATTTTTCGCGTTTATGTATCTCATCATTGTCCGCAATCTCAATTTCAAAATATGATTTTGTGCCAATTTTGGACCTTGAATAAACGCTATCTCCTCCTAGGGCGTTAATGGTATCGGCTTCAAACTTTAATACTTAACTTATCACACTGTGTTGAGCAAAAGTTATTAAAAACTTTGTAATAACTCGAACGGTTTAGATTTAGTAAGCCCTGAAAGTTGGAGTGCGACATTACACCTTACAATGTAAACCAATGGGGAGGCAATCTCTGGGCATGGACTTTGTGCCAAACTGGGGCATCTGGTGTCTAAACTATAAGTCCGACCACTTTCAAACCTGTATCAATGGATTCGCGACGAAAATTCCTACAAAAAAATGTGATTTTTATGTAGAATTTGGCCAAAGTTATGGGATTTATGAGGATATTTCACAAGTAGAGTACACTAATATCCTTCTCTGCAGTTGAGAGGGAGAGAGAGAGGGGGGGAGGGGGGGGGGATGGGTGGAGCAGCAGGTTCGTTATGTAGTTTATTACACAGACAGGAATAATGTGTAGGATTTAATCATTGGTTCACAGCCTGAAGCGGAGGGTGGCAGTAATGCACCTAATATTCTGGTTGTCAATCATTGTTATAAACCAGAAATAGGAGGGTAAAATATTTTCCCGCACAGAGTGGTACATCCTGTCAGCCGAGGGATTTCCTATGTGTGCAGCTGAACACAGCAGTTCTCTACGTACTGTTTTACCGTGATGGTCACGGTGTTTTTTCCGTAGGTTTCACTTACTCAGCTGGCCGACAGACCCGCTGGTTCTCTCCACCTTAACCTAAATAACATATCGGGGCTCGGTGCTCCAGTTGGATCTAAACAGAGAGCCAGGGTTAGCTAAGAGGCTAGCAGAGGCTAACTGGTTGTGCTTCTTTCCGGTCATGCTGCAGTTAACGCTCCGCTGCTGCCTGTTCTCCGCTTTAACCTAAATAACAAATCGGGACTCGGTGCTCCGTTTGGATCTAAACAGAGAGCCGGGGTTAGCTGAGAGGCTAGCAGAGGCTAACTGGTTGTGCTTCTTTCGGTCATGCTGCAGTTAACGCTCCGCTGCTGCCTGTTTGCTGCCTGTTAGTTGTGTTCACCACGCTTGACTATTTTGTGTTTGTCTCGCTCGGGACTACTGTGTTTGTGCTGCCTTGAGTGAGAAAGTAAACTGATTTGTCGATCTGAAACCAGACAACGTGCGTTACAGACTGCCGTCTATACGTGCGCTCTCTGTGGAAAAAGAACCGCTTCTCTCTCTCTCACGATCGCTTTCCCTCCTCCCTCTCTTGTGACTAACACCACACTCACGCGCGCACAGATACACGCACCGACATCGTTTTGCACATCTGATGGTCAGATAACGTCGGACAAAAGTGTCCAACCTGCAAGTGTCCAACCCTGTGCAAAGCTGTTTGTGTTTTGTTTGGTAGGATTAGATTTTAGAATAGCTATTTATTGAATGAAGCATTTGTTAACTTTGTTAATTTTGCTAAGTTTCATAAACACTGTTATATCTTTAAAGAGAAGTTCTTTTGTCATTATTGGTAACATATTGTGAAAAGTGGCTGATTGAAGGAGTCAGAGCTCGAATTCAACCGTTCTTTGTTCACCCTTGAATGTTGATATCTCTCAGATATTAACATTCAAGGTGAACTCCCATTTATGAGATTACCTTGTTCGGTTATTAGTCCCGGTTTCCGGGTGGTGCTCCGTATTTGTTAGTTCATATTAATAATTCTGTTAATTGTTATAATTATTTATTATTGATAATTGATAATTATAGCAACTGTGTTCCTTGCAGATCCTACAGTTGGTGCCTGAATTATTGATTAAGGTGAACAATATTTTGATTTCATAATCTATAATTACCCATAATTGTTTGTGAACAGAGGGGTGGGCTCACAGAGAGACACTGGTTAGTATTGTGTGTCTAAAGACTCTCACACTGATCATCTCCAAACGTTTTCTTGGTTCCCAGAAGCTTAGGTGACTGCGCCGCGGCCTGCTGGGCGCAAGGGTGCGAAGGCTCGTTCAACGCTGCTTGCAGCTTTAATTAGGGCCCGAGCACCTACCGGTGCGAAGCCCTATTGAAACTGAAGGAATTATTATTAGGGCCCGAGCACCGACCGGTGCGAAGCCCTATTGAAACTGAAGGAGTTATTATTATTATTCCTCCGAAACAAACGCATTTTTGAGGGCCTAAACATGCACGAAAACTCATGAAAATTTGCACAGATGTCAGGACTGGCGAAAATTTCGATATTTTATGGGTCTCGAAATAAAGCGGGACAAAATGGCTCGACAGCGCCACCTAGAATTGAGCCCCTCGATACAGATTGTCGTAGGAGAACGAAATTCGGTATGCATATGTATCATGACCAGACGCACCAAAAAGTCTCAAGGACACATAGCCTAACTCCAACAGGAAGTCGGCCATTTTGTATCAAAGTTGAAATTTTGCACCGATTTTGTCATTTCCAGCCCGCATACTTTAACGAACTCCTCCTAGAGATTTGACCCCAGGACTTTCAAATTCGGTCCGTATCATCTACAGGCATAGGAGATTAAAAGTTATTAAAACAATTCTCATTAGTCTTTCCTAGGGGGCGTGGCTGGGCGGCGAATTTCGATCCTTCGCCATGAAAAATGAAACGGCTATAACTCCGGCATACATGATCCTAAGAGAGCCAAACCTTTTGTGCTTCATAAGAGTCCCGCCCTGAACGGGTCCATGTGACAATACAGGATATGAGTCATAGCGCCACCTCCTGGCAACAGGAAGTTACATGTTTTACGCTCTGACGCCCTGTGAGCAGCACGGTGATGGAATCCAGCTGAAATTTACTGAGAATAGCCTCAAGACCTTGGAGATCTTATATTATGAAGTTGGTGACCCTTCGTTGAAAGGTGTTGCCATGGCGACGCGGCGAATTTCGATGTGACGCCATGAAATTTCAATGCCTTATAACTTGACTCCACGTGGTCTGATCTTTTCCAAATTTCATATGCTTGTTAAGAGTCCCAATCTGAACACATGTTCAGTCTCATATTTAGCGAAAGTCATAGCGCCACCTACTGGCAACAGGAAGTATCATGCGTCGTACTTTGTCTAATTACTCCTAGGAAATTTGGCTGATGCACCTGAAATTAAGTCAGCTAATAAACAAGACCTTGGTGATGCTACATTTGGCAGCTCATGACCCAAAACTGAACGCTGTTACCATGGCGACACATCCTTCGCCATGAAATATGATACTGTTTTTCAGGGAGAAGGGATTGCTCTACAGTCATGAAACTTGACACACATGTCTAGAGTGATGTCAGCTAAAATCCTATGTGGTCGCTTTGAATGGGCGTGGCAAAATGGCTCAACAGCGCCCCCTTTAAAATTTCAAAATTGCAGCCCCGCCTTCCAGATTAACGTAGAAAGATGAAATTCACAGGGCACATGTATAATGTCAACACGCACAAAAAAGCCTCTTGAAGCCTTATTGTAAGTCGAACAGGAAGTCGGCCATCTTGAAAAAAATGGTACATTTTCGCCTTTTCTTGGCCATTTCGCATACCTTGTATTTTAAAGAACTCCTCCTACAGAATCCATCGTAAGGACTTAAAAATCAGTGTGTGTCATCTAGACTAGTGTATGATCATGATGGTTTGGCCGTGGCGTGGCGTTGAGTTTTGATGTTTCGCCATGACAGAGGAAATTGATATAACTTGAGTGTACACGGTTGGATCTGCCTCAAACTTTACACAACAAGTCACTGACAAAAGCCCTTCGACTGAGCGTCACTTCGACATGCGCTGGGGTGCGAGGGCCCGATCATCGCTGCTTGCAGCTTTAATTATTATTATTCCTCCGAAACAAACGCATTTTTGAGGGCCTAAACATGCACGAAAACTCATGAAAATTTGCACAGATGTCAAGACTGGCGAAAATTTCGATATTTTATGGGTCTCGAAATAAAGCGGGACAAAATGGCTCGACAGCGCCACCTAGAAAGTCAAGAAAATTGAGCCCCTCGATACAGATTGTCGTAGGAGAACGAAATTCGGTATGCATATGTATCATGACCAGACGCACCAAAAAGTCTCAAGGACACATAGCCTAACTCCAACAGGAAGTCGGCCATTTTGTATCAAAGTTGAAATTTTGCACCGATTTTGTCATTTCCAGCCCGCATACTTTAACGAACTCCTCCTAGAGATTTGACCCCAGGACTTTCAAATTCGGTCCGTATCATCTACAGGCATAGGAGATTAAAAGTTATTAAAACAATTCTCATTAGTCTTTCCTAGGGGGCGTGGCTGGGCGGCGAATTTCGATCCTTCGCCATGAAAAATGAAACGGCTATAACTCCGGCATACATGATCCTAAGAGAGCCAAACCTTTTGTGCTTCATAAGAGTCCTGCCCTGAACGGGTCCACGTGACAATACAGGATATGAGTCATAGCGCCACCTCCTGGCAACAGGAAGTTACATGTTTTACGCTCTGACGCCCTGTGGGCAGCACGGTGATGGAATCCAGCTGAAATTTACTGAGAATAGCCTCAAGACCTTGGAGATCTTATATTATGAAGTTGGTGACCCTTCGTCGAAAGGTGTTGCCATGGCGACGCGGCGAATTTCGATGTGACGCCATGAAATTTCAATGCCTTATAACTTGACTCCACGTGGTCTGATCTTTTCCAAATTTCATATGCTTGTTAAGAGTCCCAATCTGAACACATGTTCAGTCTCATATTTAGCGAAAGTCATAGCGCCACCTACTGGCAACAGGAAGTATCATGCGTCGTACTTTGTCTAATTACTCCTAGGAAATTTGGCTGATGCACCTGAAATTAAGTCAGCTAATAAACAAGACCTTGGTGATGCTACATTTGGCAGCTCATGACCCAAAACTGAATGCTGTTACCATGGCGACACATCCTTCGCCATGAAATATCATACTGTTTTTCAGGGAGAAGGGATTGCTCTACAGTCATGAAACTTGACACACATGTCTAGAGTGATGTCAGCTAAAATCCTATGTGGTCGCTTTGAATGGGCATAACAAAATGGCTCAACAGCGCCCCCTTTAAAATTTCAAAATTGCAGCCCCGCCTTCCAGATTAACGTAGAAAGATGAAATTCACAGGGCACATGTATAATGTCAAGACGCACAAAAAAGTCTGTTGACGCCTTATTGTAAGTTGAACAGGAAGTCGGCCATCTTGAAAAACTGGTCAATTTTCGCCTTTTTTTGGCCATTTCGCATACCTTGTATTTTAACGCACTCCTCCTACAGATTTCATCGTAAGGACTTCAAAATCAGTGTGTGTCATCTAGAGTAGTGTATGATCATGATGGTTTGGCCGTGGCGTGGCGTTGAGTTTTGATGTTTCGCCATGACAGAGGAAATTGATATAACTTGAGTGTACATGGTTGGATCTGCCTCAAACTTTACACAACAAGTCACTGACAAAAGCCCTTCGACTGAGCGTCACTTCGACATGCGCTGGGGTGCGAGGGCCCGATCATCGCTGCTTGCAGCTTTAATTAGGGCCCGAGCACCGACCGGTGCGAAGCCCTATTGAAACTGAAGGAGTTATTATTAGGGCCTGAGCCCAAAGGGCGAAGACCCTATTGTTTTTCGTGTGTTTGTTTCTTTATTATTCTTTCTTTCTTGTTACGCCACTTTAACTCTAAATTTGACCCCCTAAACATGCTCAAAAACTCACCAAATTTGGCACGCACATCAGGAATGGTGAAAAATTTGATAAAATGTAAAAATTAAACCCCAAAGTGCCAAAATGTGCTCTCTAGCGCCACCTATGTATCTAAAACGGCCACCACGGCCCGTAGGAATGTCGTAGAGAGATCGAACCAAAACTCAATTATTCGTCTCATCAAGACCTACAAATCATACGCTGACACCCCTGACCTAAATCCAACAGGAAATCTGCAATGTCAATTTCAAAATACCATTTTTTGCCAATTTTGGACCTTGAATAAACGCTATCTCCTCCTAGGGCGTTAATGGTATCGGCTTCAAACTTGAATACATGACTTATCACACTGTGTTGAGCAAAAGTTATTAAAAACTTTGTAATAACTCGAACGGTTTAGATTTAGTAAGCCCTGAAAGTTGGAGTGCGACATTACACCTTACAATGTAAACCAATGGGGAGGCAAATTCTGGGCATGGACTTTGTGCCAAACTGGGGCACCTGGCGTCTAAACTATAAGTCCCACCACTTTCAAACCTGTATCAATGGATTCGCGACGAAAATTCCTACAAAAAAATGATATTTTTATGTAGGATTTGGCCAAAGTTATGGCATTTATGAGGATATTTCACAAGAAGATCACTTTGAAATCTTTCCTTCCAACTGTGAGGGAGAGAGAGAGAATGGGAGGGGGGGGATGGGTAAAGTAAACATCTACTGCCTGTGACAGAAGCCCTTGGACTGCACCACACTCCAGTTACTTAATGCTTCTACATATCTGACAGCAGTGTTCAATCCTTACTTTTTTTCAAGGAGCACATGTGCTCCTAAATGACAGAAATTAGGAGCATACATATAACTTTAGGAGCACACTGAAAAATGTTCAAGTAAGAGTTTCTTAAAGAAAACAATTCATTACATACATATTTAAACTCTGTGTGTGTGTGTGTGTGTGTATGTAAATCACAATTTGCTGTTTTTAGGGGTGCTTGATTATGGCAAAAATTATAATCACAATCATTTTTGTTCAATATTGAGATCATGATTATTTAACATGATTACTTTTTGACTGTCATCCTCTCCAATTGCTGTTGTTCATACATGCACATATTTTTTCTAACTTGGCTGAGGAGACTATTACACATCTAATCATATATTGTAGTAATGATTAAGAAAAACTATAGCCTATATGAGGGAATAACTCAGGAAGGCTGGAGTTCCGGAGCTCCGTATTAAAACTGTAATGGACCTGCCATGAGGGTGGAGCAAACTCCATTTCCAAGAATGCTTTGCGATTTTCACACCTCAGCAGGGAGCAGTCAACATCGGTCCCTCATTGGCGGAGACGCTCCTGCACAGCGGAGCGTCCTGAGGACGCAGCCATGACATCACCACCCCTTTATAAGCGAGCACGCCCGAAATACACGTCTTTCCCATGTCACTGAGCTAGGGGTAACTCCTGTTCCCCTGTGAGTTAGCTTGACTACCCCACGAACATGTTTTCCCCTCATCGAAGACTCCCCTCGTCGGACGAGACGAGACTTTGCCCGTGTTCACCCGAACACATTCCTGGACCCGAGAGAGACCGCTGCTGCAACCAGCGTCCTCAAATTCCCCCGAGAAAGAGGAAATGAAGTTACTTCGGGATAACGTGGACCGGCTCTGCCCTGCGCGTCTTCGCCGAGTCGTCTCTGCTGTTCTCTCCGCCACTCCACTCAGAGCCAGCTGCCGTGTTTCCGCCGACGTGCGAGAACGGCACCGTCTGCCTCCGAGCCAAGAACAAAGATGGACATTAAGACGGACTACACACACACACAACCTGCGCACTTTCTGAAGCGACCAAGTAAGAGGCATAAGTCTGGGCATAGGCAGTGTTAGTTGTGTGTTCTTTTCAGCATCAGTTGCTGTTGTTGAGCATTTAGCCTTTTTAGCTTTATTGCTATTGTTCTTGTTGTGTGAGTTGACGGACCGCCGAGTCCATTTTTCTCTGCTTTACTCTGAGTAGTATTTTAAGTTTGCTGCCTGTTAGTTATGTTCACTACGCTAGACTATTTTGTGTTTGTCCCGCTCGGGACTACTGCTGTCTTTCTGCCGCCGTGAGTGAGAAAGTAACTGCTTTGTCGATCTGAAACCAGACAACGTACGTTACAGACTGCCGTCCGTACGTGCGCTCTCTGTGGACAAAAGAGCCGCTTCTCTCCCTCTCACGATCGCTTTCCCTCCTTCCTCTCTTGCTACTAACACACACACACATACATATATACATACATACATACATACATACATTCACGCATTCCCCTGCAAGTGTCCAACCCTGTGCAAAGCTGTTTGTGTTTTGTTTGGTAGAATTAGATTTTAGAATAGCTATTTATTGAATGAAGCATTTGTTAACTTTGTTAATTTTGCTAAGTTTCATAAACACTGTTATATCTTTAAAGAGAAGTTCTTTTGTCATTATTGGTAACATATTGTGAAAAGTGGCTGATTGAAGGAGTCAGAGCTCGAATTTAACCGTTCTTTTTACCCTTGAATGTTGATATCTCTCAGATATTAACATTCTAGGTGAACTCCCATTTATGAGATTACCCTGTTCGGTTATTAGTCCTGGTTTCGGGATGGTGCTTCGTATTTGTTAGTTCATATTAATAAATCTGTTAATTGTTATAATTATTTATTATTGATAATTGATAATTATAGCAAATAATCAACTGTGTTCCTTGCAGATCCTACAGTTGGTGCCTGAATTATTGATTAAGGTTAACAATATTTTGATTTCATAATCTATAATTACCTGTGATAAACAGAGGGGTGCGCTCACAGAGAGAAAGTGGTTAGTATTGTGTGTCAAAAGACTCTCACACTGATCATCTCCAAACGTTTTCTTGGTTCCCAGAAGCTCAGCTGACTGCGCCGCGGCCGATGTGCGCATGGGCGCGAAGGCCCGTTCAACGCTGCTTGCAGCTTTAATTATTAGGGCCCGAGCACCTACCGGTGCGAAGCCCTATTGAAACTGAAGGAATTATTATTATTATTATTCCTCCGAAACAAACGCATTTTTGAGGGCCTAAACATGCACGAAAACTCATGAAAATTTGCACAGATGTCAGGACTGGCGAAAATTTCGATATTTTATGGGTCTCGAAATAAAGCGGGACAAAATGGCTCGACAGCGCCACCTAGAAAGTCAAGAAAATTGAGCCCCTCGATACAGATTGTCGTAGGAGAACGAAATTCGGTATGCATATGTATCATGACCAGACGCACCAAAAAGTCTCAAGGACACATAGCCTAACTCCAACAGGAAGTCAGCCATTTTGTATCAAAGTTGAAATTTTGCACCGATTTTGTCATTTCCAGCCCGCATACTTTAACGAACTCCTCCTAGAGATTTGACCCCAGGACTTTCAAATTCGGTCCGTATCATCTACAGGCATAGGAGATTAAAAGTTATTAAAACAATTCTCATTAGTCTTTCCTAGGGGGCGTGGCTGGGCGGCGAATTTCGATCCTTCGCCATGAAAAATGAAACGGCTATAACTCCGGCATACATGATCCTAAGAGAGCCAAACCTTTTGTGCTTCATAAGAGTCCTGCCCTGAACGGGTCCATGTGACAATACAGGATATGAGTCATAGCGCCACCTCCTGGCAACAGGAAGTTACATGTTTTACGCTCTGACGCCCTGTGGGCAGCACGGTGATGGAATCCAGCTGAAATTTACTGAGAATAGCCTCAAGACCTTGGAGATCTTATATTATGAAGTTGGTGACCCTTCGTCGAAAGGTGTTGCCATGGCGACGCGGCGAATTTCGATGTGACGCCATGAAATTTCAATGCCTTATAACTTGACTCCACGTGGTCTGATCTTTTCCAAATTTCATATGCTTGTTAAGAGTCCCGATCTGAACACATGTTCAGTCTCATATTTAGCGAAAGTCATAGCGCCACCTACTGGCAACAGGAAGTATCATGCATCGTACTTTGTCTAATTACTCCTAGGAAATTTGGCTGATGCACCTGAAATTAAGTCAGCTAATAAACGAGACCTTGGTGATGCTACATTTGGCAGCTCATGACCCAAAACTGAATGCTGTTACCATGGCGACACATCCTTCGCCATGAAATATGATACTGTTTTTCAGGGAGAAGGGATTGCTCTACAGTCATGAAACGTGACACAAATGTCTAGAGTGATGTCAGCTAAAATCCTATGTGGTCGCTTTGAATGGGCGTGGCAAAATGGCTCAACAGCGCCCCCTTTAAAATTTCAAAATTGCAGCCCCGCCTTCCAGATTAACGTAGAAAGATGAAATTCACAGGGCACATGTATAATGTCAACACGCACAAAAAAGCCTCTTGAAGCCTTATTGTAAGTCGAACAGGAAGTCGGCCATCTTGAAAAAAATGGTACATTTTCGCCTTTTCTTGGCCATTTCGCATACCTTGTATTTTAAAGAACTCCTCCTACAGAATCCATCGTAAGGACTTCAAAATCAGTGTGTGTCATCTAGACTAGTGTATGATCATGATGGTTTGGCCGTGGCGTGGCGTTGAGTTTTGATGTTTCGCCATGACAGAGGAAATTGATATAACTTGAGTGTACATGGTTGGATCTGCCTCAAACTTTACACAACAAGTCACTGACAAAAGCCCTTCGACTGAGCGTCACTTCGACATGCGCTGGGGTGCGAGGGCCCGATCATCGCTGCTTGCAGCTTTAATTATTAGGGCCCGAGCACCTACCGGTGCGAAGCCCTATTGAAACTGAAGGAATTATTATTAGGGCCCGAGCACCGACCGGTGCGAAGCCCTATTGAAACTGAAGGAATTATTATTATTATTATTCCTCCGAAACAAACGCATTTTTGAGGGCCTAAACATGCACGAAAACTCATGAAAATTTGCACAGATGTCAGGACTGGCGAAAATTTCGATATTTTATGGGTCTCGAAATAAAGCGGGACAAAATGGCTCGACAGCGCCACCTAGAAAGTCAAGAAAATTGAGCCCCTCGATACAGATTGTCGTAGGAGAACGAAATTCGGTATGCATATGTATCATGACCAGACGCACCAAAAAGTCTCAAGGACACATAGCCTAACTCCAACAGGAAGTCGGCCATTTTGTATCAAAGTTGAAATTTTGCACCGATTTTGTCATTTCCAGCCCGCATACTTTAACGAACTCCTCCTAGAGATTTGACCCCAGGACTTTCAAATTCGGTCCGTATCATCTACAGGCATAGGAGATTAAAAGTTATTAAAACAATTCTCATTAGTCTTTCCTAGGGGGCGTGGCTGGGCGGCGAATTTCGATCCTTCGCCATGAAAAATGAAACGGCTATAACTCCGGCATACATGATCCTAAGAGAGCCAAACCTTTTGTGCTTCATAAGAGTCCCGCCCTGAACGGGTCCATGTGACAATACAGGATATGAGTCATAGCGCCACCTCCTGGCAACAGGAAGTTACATGTTTTACGCTCTGACGCCCTGTGGGCAGCACGGTGATGGAATCCAGCTGAAATTTACTGAGAATAGCCTCAAGACCTTGGAGATCTTATATTATGAAGTTGGTGACCCTTCGTCGAAAGGTGTTGCCATGGCGACGCGGCGAATTTCGATGTGACGCCATGAAATTTCAATGCCTTATAACTTGACTCCACGTGGTCTGATCTTTTCCAAATTTCATATGCTTGTTAAGAGTCCCAATCTGAACACATGTTCAGTCTCATATTTAGCGAAAGTCATAGCGCCACCTACTGGCAACAGGAAGTATCATGCGTCGTACTTTGTCTAATTACTCCTAGGAAATTTGGCTGATGCACCTGAAATTAAGTCAGCTAATAAACAAGACCTTGGTGATGCTACATTTGGCAGCTCATGACCCAAAACTGAATGCTGTTACCATGGCGACACATCCTTCGCCATGAAATATGATACTGTTTTTCAGGGAGAAGGGATTGCTCTACAGTCATGAAACTTGACACACATGTCTAGAGTGATGTCAGCTAAAATCCTATGTGGTCGCTTTGAATGGGCGTGGCAAAATGGCTCAACAGCGCCTCCTTTAAAATTTCAAAATTGCAGCCCCGCCTTCCAGATTAACGTAGAAAGATGAAATTCACAGGGCACATGTATAATGTCAACACGCACAAAAAAGCCTCTTGAAGCCTTATTGTAAGTCGAACAGGAAGTCGGCCATCTTGAAAAAAATGGTACATTTTCGCCTTTTCTTGGCCATTTCGCATACCTTGTATTTTAAAGAACTCCTCCTACAGAATCCATCGTAAGGACTTAAAAATCAGTGTGTGTCATCTAGACTAGTGTATGATCATGATGGTTTGGCCGTGGCGTGGCGTTGAGTTTTGATGTTTCGCCATGAAAGAGGAAATTGATATAACTTGAGTGTACACGGTTGGATCTGCCTCAAACTTTACACAACAAGTCACTGACAAAAGCCCTTCGACTGAGCGTCACTTCGACATGCGCTGGGGTGCGAGGGCCCGATCATCGCTGCTTGCAGCTTTAATTAGGGCCCGAGCACCGACCGGTGCGAAGCCCTATTGAAACTGAAGGAGTTATTATTATTATTATTATTATTCCTCCGAAACAAACGCATTTTTGAGGGCCTAAACATGCACGAAAACTCATGAAAATTTGCACAGATGTCAGGACTAGCGAAAATTGCGATATTTTATGGGTCTCGAAATAAAGCGGGACAAAATTGCTCGACAGCGCCACCTAGAATTGACCCCCTCGATACAGATTGTCGTAGGAGAACGAAATTCGGTATGCATATGTATCATGACCAGACGCACCAAAAAGTCTCAAGGACACATAGCCTAACTCCAACAGGAAGTCGGCCATTTTGTATCAAAGTTGAAATTTTGTCATTTCCAGCCCGCATACTTTAACGAACTCCTCCTAGAGATTTGACCCCAGGACTTTCAAATTCGGTCCGTATCATCTACAGGCATAGGAGACTAAAAGTTATTAAAACAATTCTCATTAGTCTTTCCTAGGGGGCGTGGCTGGGCGGCGAATTTCGATCCTTCGCCATGAAAAATGAAACGGCTATAACTCCGGCATACATGATCCTAAGAGAGCCAAACCTTTTGTGCTTCATAAGAGTCCCGCCCTGAACGGGTCCATGTGACAATACAGGATATGAGTCATAGCGCCACCTCCTGGCAACAGGAAGTTACATGTTTTACGCTCTGACGCCCTGTGGGCAGCACGGTGATGGAATCCAGCTGAAATTTACTGAGAATAGCCTCAAGACCTTGGAGATCTTATATTATGAAGTTGGTGACCCTTCGTCGAAAGGTGTTGCCATGGCGACGCGGCGAATTTCGATGTGACGCCATGAAATTTCAATGCCTTATAACTTGACTCCACGTGGTCTGATCTTTTCCAAATTTCATATGCTTGTTAAGAGTCCCGATCTGAACACATGTTCAGTCTCATATTTAGCCAAAGTCATAGCGCCACCTACTGGCAACAGGAAGTATCATGCGTCGTACTTTGTCTAATTACTCCTAGGAAATTTGGCTGATGCACCTGAAATTAAGTCAGCTAATAAACAAGACCTTGGTGATGCTACATTTGGCAGCTCATGACCCAAAACTGAATGCTGTTACCATGGCGACACATCCTTCGCCATGAAATACGATACTGTTTTTCAGGGAGAAGGGATTGCTCTACAGTCATGAAACTTGACACACATGTCTAGAGTGATGTCAGCTAAAATCCTATGTGGTCACTTTGAATGGGCGTGGCAAAATGGCTCAACAGCGCCCCCTTTAAAAAATGAAACGGCTATAACTCCGGCATACATGATCCTAAGAGAGCCAAACCTTTTGTGCTTCATAAGAGTCCCGCCCTGTACGGGTCCATGTGACAATACAGGATATGAGTCATAGCGCCACCTCCTGGCAACAGGAAGTTACATGTTTTACGCTCTGACGCCCTGTGGGCAGCACGGTGATGGAATCCAGCTGAAATTTACTGAGAATAGCCTCAAGACCTTGGAGATCTTATATTATGAAGTTGGTGACCCTTCGTTGAAAGGTGTTGCCATGGCGACGCGGCGAATTTCGATGTGACGCCATGAAATTTCAATGCCTTATAACTTGACTCCACGTGGTCTGATCTTTTCCAAATTTCATATGCTTGTTAAGAGTCCCAATCTGAACACATGTTCAGTCTCATATTTAGCGAAAGTCATAGCGCCACCTACTGGCAACAGGAAGTATCATGCGTAGTACTTTGTCTAATTACTCCTAGGAAATTTGGCTGATGCACCTGAAATTAAGTCAGCTAATAAACAAGACCTTGGTGATGCTACATTTGGCAGCTCATGACCCAAAACTGAATGCTGTTACCATGGCGACACATCCTTCGCCATGAAATATCATACTGTTTTTCAGGGAGAAGGGATTGCTCTACAGTCATGAAACTTGACACACATGTCTAGAGTGATGTCAGCTCAAATCCTATGTGGTCGCTTTGAATGGGCGTGGCAAAATGGCTCAACAGCGCCCCCTTTAAACTTTCAAAATTGCAGCCCCGCCTTCCAGATTAACGTAGAAAGATGAAATTCACAGGGCACATGTATAATGTCAACACGCACAAAAAAGCCTCTTGAAGCCTTATTGGAAGTGGAACAGGAAGTCGGCCATCTTGAAAAAAATGATACATTTTCGCCTTTTCTTGGCCATTTCGCATACCTTGTATTTTAAAGAACTCCTCCTACAGAATCCATGGTAAGGACTTCAAAATCAGTGTGTGTCATCTAGACTAGTGTATGATCATGATGGTTTGGCCGTGGCGTGGCGTTGAGTTTTGATGTTTCGCCATGACAGAGGAAATTGATATAACTTGAGTGTACACGGTTGGATCTGCCTCAAACTTTACACAACAAGTCACTGACAAAAGCCCTTCGACTGAGCGTCACTTCGACATGCGCTGGGGTGCGAGGGCCCGATCATCGCTGCTTGCAGCTTTAATTATTATTATTATTATTATTATTCCTCCGAAACAAACGCATTTTTGAGGGCCTAAACATGCACGAAAACTCATGAAAATTTGCACAGATGTCAGGACTGGCGAAATTTTCGATATTTTATGGGTCTCGAAATAAAGCGGGACAAAATGGCTCGACAGCGCCACCTAGAAAGTCAAGAAAATTGAGCCCCTCGATACAGATTGTCGTAGGAGAACGAAATTCGGTATGCATATGTATCATGACCAGACGCACCAAAAAGTCTCAAGGACACATAGCCTAACTCCAACAGGAAGTCGGCCATTTTGTATCAAAGTTGAAATTTTGCACCGATTTTGTCATTTCCAGCCCGCATACTTTAACGAACTCCTCCTAGAGATTTGACCCCAGGACTTTCAAATTCGGTCCGTATCATCTACAGGCATAGGAGATTAAAAGTTGTTAAAACAATTCTCATTAGTCTTTCCTAGGGGGCGTGGCTGGGCGGCGAATTTCGATCCTTCGCCATGAAAAATGAAACGGCTATAACTCCGGCATACATGATCCTAAGAGAGCCAAACCTTTTGTGCTTCATAAGAGTCCTGCCCTGAACGGGTCCATGTGACAATACAGGATATGAGTCATAGCGCCACCTCCTGGCAACAGGAAGTTACATGTTTTACGCTCTGACGCCCTGTGGGCAGCACGGTGATGGAATCCAGCTGAAATTTACTGAGAATAGCCTCAAGACCTTGGAGATCTTATATTATGAAGTTGGTGACCCTTCGTTGAAAGGTGTTGCCATGGCGACGCGGCGAATTTCGATGTGACGCCATGAAATTTCAATGCCTTATAACTTGACTCCACGTGGTCTGATCTTTTCCAAATTTCATATGCTTGTTAAGAGTCCCAATCTGAACACATGTTCAGTCTCATATTTAGCGAAAGTCATAGCGCCACCTACTGGCAACAGGAAGTATCATGCGTCGTACTTTGTCTAATTACTCCTAGGAAATTTGGCTGATGCACCTGAAATTAAGTCAGCTAATAAACAAGACCTTGGTGATGCTACATTTGGCAGCTCATGACCCAAAACTGAATGCTGTTACCATGGCGACACATCCTTCGCCATGAAATATGATACTGTTTTTCAGGGAGAAGGGATTGCTCTACAGTCATGAAACTTGACACACATGTCTAGAGTGATGTCAGCTAAAATCCTATGTGGTCGCTTTGAATGGGCGTGGCAAAATGGCTCAACAGCGCCCCCTTTAAAATTTCAAAATTGCAGCCCCGCCTTCCAGATTAACGTAGAAAGATGAAATTCACAGGGCACATGTATAATGTCAACACGCACAAAAAAGCCTCTTGAAGCCTTATTGTAAGTCGAACAGGAAGTCGGCCATCTTGAAAAAAATGGTACATTTTCGCCTTTTCTTGGCCATTTCGCATACCTTGTATTTTAAAGAACTCCTCCTACAGAATCCATCGTAAGGACTTAAAAATCAGTGTGTGTCATCTAGACTAGTGTATGATCATGATGGTTTGGCCGTGGCGTGGCGTTGACTTTTGATGTTTCGCCATGATAGAGGAAATTGATATAACTTGAGTGTACACGGTTGGATCTGCCTCAAACTTTACACAACAAGTCACTGACAAAAGCCCTTCGACTGAGCGTCACTTCGACATGCGCTGGGGTGCGAGGGCCCGATCATCGCTGCTTGCAGCTTTAATTATTATTATTCCTCCGAAACAAACGCATTTTTGAGGGCCTAAACATGCACGAAAACTCATGAAAATTTGCACAGATGTCAGGACTGGCGAAAATTTCGATATTTTATGGGTCTCGAAATAAAGCGGGACAAAATGGCTCGACAGCGCCACCTAGAAAGTCAAGAAAATTGAGCCCCTCGATACAGATTGTCGTAGGAGAACGAAATTCGGTATGCATATGTATCATGACCAGACGCACCAAAAAGTCTCAAGGACACATAGCCTAACTCCAACAGGAAGTCGGCCATTTTGTATCAAAGTTGAAATTTTGCACCGATTTTGTCATTTCCAGCCCGCATACTTTAACGAACTCCTCCTAGAGATTTGACCCCAGGACTTTCAAATTCGGTCCGTATCATCTACAGGCATAGGAGATTAAAAGTTATTAAAACAATTCTCATTAGTCTTTCCTAGGGGGCGTGGCTGGGCGGCGAATTTCGATCCTTCGCCATGAAAAATGAAACGGCTATAACTCCGGCATACATGATCCTAAGAGAGCCAAACCTTTTGTGCTTCATAAGAGTCCCGCCCTGAACGGGTCCATGTGACAATACAGGATATGAGTCATAGCGCCACCTCCTGGCAACAGGAAGTTACATGTTTTACGCTCTGACGCCCTGTGGGCAGCACGGTGATGGAATCCAGCTGAAATTTACTGAGAATAGCCTCAAGACCTTGGAGATCTTATATTATGAAGTTGGTGACCCTTCGTCGAAAGGTGTTGCCATGGCGACGCGGCGAATTTCGATGTGACGCCATGAAATTTCAATGCCTTATAACTTGACTCCACGTGGTCTGATCTTTTCCAAATTTCATATGCTTGTTAAGAGTCCCGATCTGAACACATGTTCAGTCTCATATTTAGCGAAAGTCATAGCGCCACCTACTGGCAACAGGAAGTATCATGCATCGTACTTTGTCTAATTACTCCTAGGAAATTTGGCTGATGCACCTGAAATTAAGTCAGCTAATAAACGAGACCTTGGTGATGCTACATTTGGCAGCTCATGACCCAAAACTGAATGCTGTTACCATGGCGACACATCCTTCGCCATGAAATATGATACTGTTTTTCAGGGAGAAGGGATTGCTCTACAGTCATGAAACTTGACACAAATGTCTAGAGTGATGTCAGCTAAAATCCTATGTGGTCGCTTTGAATGGGCGTGGCAAAATGGCTCAACAGCGCCCCCTTTAAAATTTCAAAATTGCAGCCCCGCCTTCCAGATTAACGTAGAAAGATGAAATTCACAGGGCACATGTATAATGTCAACACGCACAAAAAAGCCTCTTGAAGCCTTATTGTAAGTCGAACAGGAAGTCGGCCATCTTGAAAAAAATGGTACATTTTCGCCTTTTCTTGGCCATTTCGCATACCTTGTATTTTAAAGAACTCCTCCTACAGAATCCATCGTAAGGACTTAAAAATCAGTGTGTGTCATCTAGACTACTGTATGATCATGATGGTTTGGCCGTGGCGTGGCGTTGAGTTTTGATGTTTCGCCATGACAGAGGAAATTGATATAACTTGAGTGTACACGGTTGGATCTGCCTCAAACTTTACACAACAAGTCACTGACAAAAGCCCTTCGACTGAGCGTCACTTCGACATGCGCTGGGGTGCGAGGGCCCGATCATCGCTGCTTGCAGCTTTAATTATTATTATTATTCCTCCGAAACAAACGCATTTTTGAGGGCCTAAACATGCACGAAAACTCATGAAAATTTGCACAGATGTCAAGACTGGCGAAAATTTCGATATTTTATGGGTCTCGAAATAAAGCGGGACAAAATGGCTCGACAGCGCCACCTAGAAAGTCAAGAAAATTGAGCCCCTCGATACAGATTGTCGTAGGAGAACGAAATTCGGTATGCATATGTATCATGACCAGACGCACCAAAAAGTCTCAAGGACACATAGCCTAACTCCAACAGGAAGTCGGCCATTTTGTATCAAAGTTGAAATTTTGCACCGATTTTGTCATTTCCAGCCCGCATACTTTAACGAACTCCTCCTAGAGATTTGACCCCAGGACTTTCAAATTCGGTCCGTATCATCTACAGGCATAGGAGATTAAAAGTTATTAAAACAATTCTCATTAGTCTTTCCTAGGGGGCGTGGCTGGGCGGCGAATTTCGATCCTTCGCCATGAAAAATGAAACGGCTATAACTCCGGCATACATGATCCTAAGAGAGCCAAACCTTTTGTGCTTCATAAGAGTCCTGCCCTGAACGGGTCCACGTGACAATACAGGATATGAGTCATAGCGCCACTTCCTGGCAACAGGAAGTTACATGTTTTACGCTCTGACGCCCTGTGGGCAGCACGGTGATGGAATCCAGCTGAAATTTACTGAGAATAGCCTCAAGACCTTGGAGATCTTATATTATGAAGTTGGTGACCCTTCGTTGAAAGGTGTTGCCATGGCGACGCGGCGAATTTCGATGTGACGCCATGAAATTTCAATGCCTTATAACTTGACTCCACGTGGTCTGATCTTTTCCAAATTTCATATGCTTGTTAAGAGTCCCAATCTGAACACATGTTCAGTCTCATATTTAGCGAAAGTCATAGCGCCACCTACTGGCAACAGGAAGTATCATGCGTCGTACTTTGTCTAATTACTCCTAGGAAATTTGGCTGATGCACCTGAAATTAAGTCAGCTAATAAACAAGACCTTGGTGATGCTACATTTGGCAGCTCATGACCCAAAACTGAATGCTGTTACCATGGCGACACATCCTTCGCCATGAAATATCATACTGTTTTTCAGGGAGAAGGGATTGCTCTACAGTCATGAAACTTGACACACATGTCTAGAGTGATGTCAGCTAAAATCCTATGTGGTCGCTTTGAATGGGCATAACAAAATGGCTCAACAGCGCCCCCTTTAAAATTTCAAAATTGCAGCCCCGCCTTCCAGATTAACGTAGAAAGATGAAATTCACAGGGCACATGTATAATGTCAAGACGCACAAAAAAGTCTGTTGACGCCTTATTGTAAGTTGAACAGGAAGTCGGCCATCTTGAAAAACTGGTCAATTTTCGCCTTTTTTTGGCCATTTCGCATACCTTGTATTTTAACGCACTCCTCCTACAGATTTCATCGTAAGGACTTCAAAATCAGTGTGTGTCATCTAGAGTAGTGTATGATCATGATGGTTTGGCCGTGGCGTGGCGTTGAGTTTTGATGTTTCGCCATGACAGAGGAAATTGATATAACTTGAGTGTACATGGTTGGATCTGCCTCAAACTTTACACAACAAGTCACTGACAAAAGCCCTTCGACTGAGCGTCACTTCGACATGCGCTGGGGTGCGAGGGCCCGATCATCGCTGCTTGCAGCTTTAATTAGGGCCCGAGCACCTACCGGTGCGAAGCCCTATTGAAACTGAAGGAATTATTATTATTATTATTCCTCCGAAACAAACGCATTTTTGAGGGCCTAAACATGCACGAAAACTCATGAAAATTTGCACAGATGTCAAGACTGGCGAAAATTTCGATATTTTATGGGTCTCGAAATAAAGCGGGACAAAATGGCTCGACAGCGCCACCTAGAAAGTCAAGAAAATTGAGCCCCTCGATACAGATTGTCGTAGGAGAACGAAATTCGGTATGCATATGTATCATGACCAGACGCACCAAAAAGTCTCAAGGACACATAGCCTAACTCCAACAGGAAGTCGGCCATTTTGTATCAAAGTTGAAATTTTGCACCGATTTTGTCATTTCCAGCCCGCATACTTTAACGAACTCCTCCTAGAGATTTGACCCCAGGACTTTCAAATTCGGTCCGTATCATCTACAGGCATAGGAGATTAAAAGTTATTAAAACAATTCTCATTAGTCTTTCCTAGGGGGCGTGGCTGGGCGGCGAATTTCGATCCTTCGCCATGAAAAATGAAACGGCTATAACTCCGGCATACATGATCCTAAGAGAGCCAAACCTTTTGTGCTTCATAAGAGTCCTGCCCTGAACGGGTCCATGTGACAATACAGGATATGAGTCATAGCGCCACCTCCTGGCAACAGGAAGTTACATGTTTTACGCTCTGACGCCCTGTGGGCAGCACAGTGATGGAATCCAGCTGAAATTTACTGAGAATAGCCTCAAGACCTTGGAGATCTTATATTATGAAGTTGGTGACCCTTCGTCGAAAGGTGTTGCCATGGCGACGCGGCGAATTTCGATGTGACGCCATGAAATTTCAATGCCTTATAACTTGACTCCACGTGGTCTGATCTTTTCCAAATTTCATATGCTTGTTAAGAGTCCCGATCTGAACACATGTTCAGTCTCATATTTAGCGAAAGTCATAGCGCCACCTACTGGCAACAGGAAGTATCATGCATCGTACTTTGTCTAATTACTCCTAGGAAATTTGGCTGATGCACCTGAAATTAAGTCAGCTAATAAACGAGACCTTGGTGATGCTACATTTGGCAGCTCATGACCCAAAACTGAATGCTGTTACCATGGCGACACATCCTTCGCCATGAAATATGATACTGTTTTTCAGGGAGAAGGGATTGCTCTACAGTCATGAAACTTGACACAAATGTCTAGAGTGATGTCAGCTAAAATCCTATGTGGTCGCTTTGAATGGGCGTGGCAAAATGGCTCAACAGCGCCCCCTTTAAAATTTCAAAATTGCAGCCCCGCCTTCCAGATTAACGTAGAAAGATGAAATTCACAGGGCACATGTATAATGTCAACACGCACAAAAAAGCCTCTTGAAGCCTTATTGTAAGTCGAACAGGAAGTCGGCCATCTTGAAAAAAATGGTACATTTTCGCCTTTTCTTGGCCATTTCGCATACCTTGTATTTTAAAGAACTCCTCATACAGAATCCATCGTAAGGACTTCAAAATCAGTGTGTGTCATCTAGACTAGTGTATGATCATGATGGTTTGGCCGTGGCGTGGCGTTGAGTTTTGATGTTTCGCCATGACAGAGGAAATTGATATAACTTGAGTGTACATGGTTGGATCTGCCTCAAACTTTACACAACAAGTCACTGACAAAAGCCCTTCGACTGAGCGTCACTTCGACATGCGCTGGGGTGCGAGGGCCCGATCATCGCTGCTTGCAGCTTTAATTAGGGCCCGAGCACCTACCGGTGCGAAGCCCTATTGAAACTGAAGGAATTATTAGGGCCCGAGCACCGACCGGTGCGAAGCCCTATTGAAACTGAAGGAGTTATTATTATTATTCCTCCGAAACAAACGCATTTTTGAGGGCCTAAACATGCACGAAAACTCATGAAAATTTGCACAGATGTCAGGACTGGCGAAAATTTCGATATTTTATGGGTCTCGAAATAAAGCGGGACAAAATGGCTCGACAGCGCCACCTAGAATTGATCCCCTCGATACAGATTGTCGTAGGAGAACGAAATTCGGTATGCATATGTATCATGACCAGACGCACCAAAAAGTCCCAAGGACACATAGCCTAACTCCAACAGGAAGTCGGCCATTTTGTATCAAAGTTGAAATTTTGCACCGATTTTGTCATTTCCAGCCCGCATACTTTAACGAACTCCTCCTAGAGATTTGACCCCAGGACTTTCAAATTCGGTCCGTATTATCTACAGGCATAGGAGATTAAAAGTTATTAAAACAATTCTCATTAGTCTTTCCTAGGGGGCGTGGCTGGGCGGCGAATTTCGATCCTTCGCCATGAAAAATGAAACGGCTATAACTCCGGCATACATGATCCTAAGAGAGCCAAACCTTTTGTGCTTCATAAGAGTCCCGCCCTGAACGGGTCCATGTGACAATACAGGATATGAGTCATAGCGCCACCTCCTGGCAACAGGAAGTTACATGTTTTACGCTCTGACGCCCTGTGGGCAGCACGGTGATGGAATCCAGCTGAAATTTACTGAGAATAGCCTCAAGACCTTGGAGATCTTATATTATGAAGTTGGTGACCCTTCGTTGAAAGGTGTTGCCATGGCGACGCGGCGAATTTCGATGTGACGCCATGAAATTTCAATGCCTTATAACTTGACTCCACGTGGTCTGATCTTTTCCAAATTTCATATGCTTGTTAAGAGTCCCGATCTGAACACATGTTCAGTCTCATATTTAGCGAAAGTCATAGCGCCACCTACTGGCAACAGGAAGTATCATGCGTCGTACTTTGTCTAATTACTCCTAGGAAATTTGGCTGATGCACCTGAAATTAAGTCAGCTAATAAACAAGACCTTGGTGATGCTACATTTGGCAGCTCATGACCCAAAACTGAATGCTGTTACCATGGCGACACATCCTTCGCCATGAAATATCATACTGTTTTTCAGGGAGAAGGGATTGCTCTACAGTCATGAAACTTGACACACATGTCTAGAGTGATGTCAGCTAAAATCCTATGTGGTCGCTTTGAATGGGCGTGGCAAAATGGCTCAACAGCGCCCCCTTTAAAATTTCAAAATTGCAGCCCCGCCTTCCAGATTAACGTAGAGAGATGAAATTCACAGGGCACATGTATAATGTCAAGACGCACAAAAAAGTCTGTTGACGCCTTATTGTAAGTTGAACAGGAAGTCGGCCATCTGGAAAAACTGGTCAATTTTCGCCTTTTTTTGGCCATTTCGCATACCTTGTATTTTAACGCACTCCTCCTACAGATGTCATCGTAAGGACTTCAAAATCAGTGTGTGTCATCTAGAGTAGTGTATGATCATGATGGTTTGGCCGTGGCGTGGCGTTGAGTTTTGATGTTTCGCCATGACAGAGGAAATTGATATAACTTGAGTGTACATGGTTGGATCTGCCTCAAACTTTACACAACAAGTCACTGACAAAAGCCCTTCGACTGAGCGTCACTTCGACATGCGCTGGGGTGCGAGGGCCCGATCATCGCTGCTTGCAGCTTTAATTATTATTATTATTCCTCCGAAACAAACGCATTTTTGAGGGCCTAAACATGCACGAAAACTCATGAAAATTTGCACAGATGTCAGGACTGGCGAAAATTTCGATATTTTATGGGTCTCGAAATAAAGCGGGACAAAATGGCTCGACAGCGCCACCTAGAAAGTCAAGAAAATTGAGCCCCTCGATACAGATTGTCGTAGGAGAACGAAATTCGGTATGCATATGTATCATGACCAGACGCACCAAAAAGTCTCAAGGACACATAGCCTAACTCCAACAGGAAGTCGGCCATTTTGTATCAAAGTTGAAATTTTGCACCGATTTTGTCATTTCCAGCCTGCATACTTTAACGAACTCCTCCTAGAGATTTGACCCCAGGACTTTCAAATTCGGTCCGTATCATCTACAGGCATAGGAGATTAAAAGTTGTTAAAACAATTCTCATTAGTCTTTCCTAGGGGGCGTGGCTGGGCGGCGAATTTCGATCCTTCGCCATGAAAAATGAAACGGCTATAACTCTGGCATACATGATCCTAAGAGAGCCAAACCTTTTGTGCTTCATAAGAGTCCCGCCCTGAATGGGTCCATGTGACAATACAGGATATGATTCATAGCGCCACCTCCTGGCAACAGGAAGTTACATGTTTTACGCTCTGACGCCCTGTGGGCAGCACGGTGATGGAATCCAGCTGAAATTTACTGAGAATAGCCTCAAGACCTTGGAGATCTTATATTATGAAGTTGGTGACCCTTCGTTGAAAGGTGTTGCCATGGCGACGCGGCGAATTTCGATGTGACGCCATGAAATTTCAATGCCTTATAACTTGACTCCACGTGGTCTGATCTTTTCCAAATTTCATATGCTTGTTAAGAGTCCCAATCTGAACACATGTTCAGTCTCATATTTAGCGAAAGTCATAGCGCCACCTACTGGCAACAGGAAGTATCATGCGTCGTACTTTGTCTAATTACTCCTAGGAAATTTGGCTGATGCACCTGAAATTAAGTCAGCTAATAAACAAGACCTTGGTGATGCTACATTTGGCAGCTCATGACCCAAAACTGAATGCTGTTACCATGGCGACACATCCTTCGCCATGAAATACAATACTGTTTTACAGGGAGAATGGATTGCTCTACAGTCACGAAACTTGACACACATGTCTGGAGAGACACCAGCTAAAAACCTATGTAGTTCCTCTTAATGGGCGTAACAAAATGGCTCAACAGCGCCCCCTTTAAAATTTCAAAATTGAAGCCCCGCCTTCCAGATTAACGTAGAGAGATGAAATTCACAGGGCACATGTATAATGTCAACACGCACAAAAAAGTCTGTTGACGCCTTATTGTAAGTTGAACAGGAAGTCGGCCATCTTGAAAAACTGGTCAATTTTCACCTTTTTTTGGCCATTTCGCATACCTTGTATTTTAACGCACTCCTCCTACAGATTTCATCGTAAGGACTTCAAAATCAGTGTGTGTCATCTAGAGTAGTGTATGATCATGATGGTTTGGCCGTGGCGTGGCGTTGAGTTTTGATGTTTCGCCATGACAGAGGAAATTGATATAACTTGAGTGTACATGGTTGGATCTGCCTCAAACTTTACACAACAAGTCACTGACAAAAGCCCTTCGACTGAGCGTCACTTCGACATGCGCTGGGGTGCGAGGGCCCGATCATCGCTGCTTGCAGCTTTAATTATTAGGGCCCGAGCGCTGACCAGCGCGAAGCCCTCTTGTTTCCAAAGGAATTATTATTATTATTATTATTATTATTATTTTTAGGGCCCGAGCGCTGACCAGCGCGAAGCCCTCTTGTTTCCAAAGGAATTATTATTATTATTATTATTATTATTATTTTTTTTTTTTTTATTATTATTATTATTATTACAACTCTTTGACCTCAAATAACTTCTACAAACGTGTACCAAAACTCACCGAAATTGGCGTGCACGTCAGTTCTGGTGAAAATCGCAGATTTTATGCGTCTCGCAAAAAATGCGGGGAAAAATGGCTCGACAGCGCCACCTAGAAAATTAAGAAAAGCGAGCCCCACGATACAGATCGTCGTAGAACAATGAAATTTGGTGTGCTTATATATCATGACCAGACACACCAAAAACTCTCTTGGAGCCATACCCTAAATCCAACAGGAAGTCGGCCATTTTGGTTCAAAGTTGCCATTTTCAGGCCAATTTTGCCGTTTTTAGCCCGCATACTTTAACGAACTCCTCCTAGGGATTTGACCTGAGCAACTTGAAATTCGGTCAGTATCATCTACAGACCTGGGAGATGAAAAGTTATCAAAACGGTGAGTTTTCGACATTGCCGAGGGGGTGTGGTCGGGCGGCGAATTTCGATCCTTCGCCGTGAAAATTCAAACGGCCATAACTCCGGCATGCACGATCCTAAGAGACCCAAACCTTTTGTGCTTGGAAAGAGTCCCGTCCTGAACACATTCCTGTGTCAATATTGGATGTAAGTCATAGCGCCACCTACTGGCAACAGGAAGTTACATGTTTTACACTTTGACGCTCTGTGGGTTGCACGGTGATGGGATCCACCTCAAATTTACTCAGAATAGCCTTAAGACCTTGGAGATGGTATATTATGAAGTTGGTGACTTTTCGTCGAAAGGTGTTGCCATGACGACGCGGCGAATTTCGATGTTTTGCCATGAAATTTCAAAGCCTTATAACTTGACTCCACATGGTCTGATCTTTTCCAAATTTCATATGCTTGTTAAGAGTCCCGGTCTGAACACATTGTCAGGCCCATATTTAGTGAGAGTCGTAGCGCCACCTACTGGCAACAGGAAGTATCATGCGTCGTTCTTTGTTGTATTACTCCTAGGAAATTTGGCCGATGCACCTGAAATTGACTCAGCTAAGATGTAAGACCTTGGTGATGCTACATTTAGCAGGTCATGACCCATGACCAAACGCTGTTGCCATGGCGACACATCCTTCGCCATGAAATACGATGCTGTATTTTAGGGACAAGGGATGGGTTTACAGTCACGAAACTTGGCACACATGTCTGGAGCGACACCAGTTAAAATCCTGGATAGGTCATTTACATAGACGTGACAATATGGCTCAACAGCGCCCCCTTGAAAATTTCATGAACGTAGGAAAATGAAATTCGGGAGGCTTATGTATCATGTCAAGACGCACAAAAAAGCCTCTTGGAGCCATATTGTAAGTCCTACAGGAAGTCGGCCATCTTGATAAAAGTGGTCATTTTTCGCGTTTTTTTGACCATTTCGCATACCTTGTATTTTAACGAACTCCTCCTACAGAATTCATGGTAACGACTTCAAAATCAGTGTGTGTCATCTACAGTAGTGTGTGATCAAAAGTTATCAAAAGATTTACTTAGCATTGAAGCGTGTGGCCGTGGCGTGGCGTTGAGTTTTGATGTTTCGCCATGACAGGTGAAAGTCCTATAAGTTTAGTGTAAATGCTGGAGTCTACACCAAACTTTACATGTTTGATAAGACTCCCAGCCTGAATACGTCTGGGAGTCTTAGAGCTGGCCCTAAGCCAGAATTTAGGAAGGCCAGTGGCTGGCCCCGACACTGTACAAAAAACTTCGGTTTGCAAAGAAACGCAGTGCAACACACAATATCTGCTGGGATGTGAGAGCATGACTACCATTGGTAATGTTGCAAATGTAAAGACGGCTTAGGTTGTGTATGTAGATGATGGACTGTGACGTGAAACGGTACCGCTCAAAAAGATAATGGCTGGAAATGCTAGAACATCTATGCGCGGTCTGATAACCATCTCTCGACGAATATTTAATTCTCTGCGCAGTAATGCTGCACCTTCATCCACGGGATCGTTATCAAAAGGACATGCCATGTTAGTGAAAAAAAGTCGCCACTTACTGTGCCTAATGGACCTCTAATATACTGACTCTGATTTTTTTTTATTTATTTATTTATTTTTTTTAATGATTTTTTGAAATGACAGACGGCAGAACTAGGCTACGCCAAAACTCGCCTGCTGCCTGAATGAATGAGGAAATCAAATGGAGTGTGTGGCTCTGAAAGAGGGCGGAGACTGAGAGAAACTCGAGGTTCGTTGAGAAAAACCTGGTTCTGACCAGGTTAGATTCATAGAGTCTGTTGCTACGGTAACTGACCGAGAGCTTAAGTTACCCCTCTCTCTGAAACAGGCTAGAGTTATCCCTCTTTCTCTGGTTTGAGTTACCTCCCTTTTTGAAACGGAAAACTCAGAGTTTCCCTCATTTCAGGGTTAACAGACTCTGAGTTTTCACTAAACCTGCTTTGTAAAACGGACCCCAGGTCTGGGGACATCAATATGCCCGTGACAGAAGCCCTTCACCAGCGCCGAGCCCCGACATACGCAAGGACGCGAGGGCCCGATCATCGCTGCTTGCAGCTTTAATTATTATTATTCTTACAACTCTTTGACCTCAAATAACTTCTACAAACGTGTACCAAAACTCACAAAAATTGGCGTGCGCGTCAGTTCTGGTGAAAATCGCAGATTTCATTGTTCGATCTCTCTACGACATTCCTACGGGCCGTGGTGGCCGTTTTAGATACATAGGTGGTGCTCTCAACACATTTTGGCACTTTGGGGGTTAATTTTTACATCTTATCCAATTTTTCACCAGACTTGATGTGCGTGCCAAATTTGGTGAGTTTTTGAGCATGTTTAGGGGGTCAAATTTAGGGTTGAAGTGGCGGATTAATAAAGAAAGAATAAGAAAGAAACAAACACACGAAATACAATAGGGTCTTTGCCCCTTGGGCTCAGGCCCAAATTAAAGCTGCAAGCAGCGTTGAATGGGCCTTTGCACCCTTGCGCACTTCGGGTTGCGGCGCAATTGAAAGGCTTCTGTGACGGGCATGTAGATGTCTTCAGACCCAGGCTGTTCTCAGACGGTACAAGAAGGAGATAAAAATCACTTCCTTTGTCCACTATTTTGCTCGCTGTTGGGACTGCTTTACTGAAATTTTGTAGGGGGCGCTATTCAGCCAGTTTGCATCACTGATGGAATATTGTCATGTACACGTGTTCAGGCCGGGAGTCTTATCAAACATATAAAGTTTGGTGCAGATTGGAGCATTTACAATAAAGTTATAGCAACTTCCTCTGTCATGGTGAAACATCAAATCTCAGCAGTGTGAGGATGAGAATTTTCTGCAGGGTGAGACATGGCTGCCTTGCTCACACCTGTGTCATAAAAATCATGCATGTTTTGTGCCCATTCACTTGAATTTCAATTAGTAAATTGAAAACCCTTGATGAGTTTGTGTGTAAAACAAATTAATTTCCTAATTTTCATCAAGTCTATTTTTAGAAATGTAAAGACTTTTAACTAGGGATGCACGACATTGGATTTTTGCTGATATCCAATATGCTGATATTTCCAACTCATTGTGGCTGATTGCTGATGCCGATATATGCACATATTTTTACCAGCTGGCTGAGGAGGCTATTATGCATGTAAGCATAGATTATACTATGATCCAGAAAGACAATATATGAAGGAAGAACTTAGGAAGACTGGAGTTCAGTAGCTCAGCATTGAAGTTTTTCCCTCATATTGGCTATAGTCTCTCTTGATCATTAGTACAATATATGATTGCGTGTATAATAGTCTCCTCAGCCAAGTGGGAAAAAATATGTGCATATATGAACATTGGCAGTTGGCAAAAAAGTAATTGTGTTAAATAATCGTGATCCAATATTGAACATGATCATCGTGATTATGATTTTTGTCATAATCGAGCACCCCTAAAAACAACATAAATTGTGATTTACATACACACACACACACACACACACAACAAGAAGATTAAATATGTAAGTGATAAATTGTAAATGGTATATATGTAAATATGTAATGAATTGTTTTCTTTAAGAAACTGTTACTTGGACATTTTTCAGTGTGCTCCTAAAGTTATATGTGTGCTCCTAATTTTATTCATTTAGGAGCACATGTACTCCTTGAAAAAAAAGTAAGGACTGAAAACTGCTGTTGGATGTGTAGAAATACTAAATAACTGGAGTGTGGTGCAATCCAAGGGCTTCTGTCACCGGCATGTAGATGTTTTCAGACCTGGGCTGACAGGTCTGACTTTACCTATCCCCCCCCCTCCCATTCTCTCTCTCCCTCTCAGCTGGTTCTTCCCTCATATAGGCTATAGTCTTTCTTGATCATTAGTACAATATATGATTGCATGTATAATAGTCTCCTCAGCCAAGTGGGAAAAATATGTGCATATATGAACATCAGCAATTGGCAAAAATAACAGTCCAAAAAGTAATCGTGTTAAATAATTGTGATCCAATATTGAACAAGATAATCATGGTTATGATTTTTGCCATAATCGAGCAACCCTAAAAACAACATAAATTGTGATTTACATACACACACACACACACACACACACACACACACACACACACACACACACAGATTTTAAATATGTATGTGATAAATTGTAAATCTTTATGTAATCAATTGTTTTCTTTAAGAAACTGTTATTTGAACATTTTTCAGTGTGCTCCTAAAGTTATATGTGTGCTCCTAATTTTTTTTTCATTTAGGAGCACGTACTCCTCGAAAAAAAGTAAGGATTGAACGCTGCTGTCAGATGTGTAGAAACACTAAATACCTGGAGTGTGAGGATTGAACACTGCTGTCAGATGTGTAGAAACGCTAAGTAACTGGAGTGTGGCACAGTCCAAGGGCTTCTGTCACAGGCATGTAGATGTTTTCAGACCTGGACTGACAGGTCTTACTTTACCCATCTCCCCCTCCCATTCTCTCTCTCTCCCTCTCAGCTGGAGAGAAGGACTTCAGAGTACTCTTCTTGTGAAATATCCTCATAAATCCCATGACTTACAAATCTTACATTAAAAATCATGCCTTTTGTAGGAATTTTCGTCGTATCCATTGATACAGGTTTGAAAGTGGTCGGACTTATAGTTTAGACGCCAGATGCCCCAGTTTGACACAAAGTCTATGCCCAGAGATTGCCTCTCCATTGGTTTACATTGTAAGGGGTGATGTTGCCCTTTGGGCTCAGGCCCTAATTAAAGCTGCAAGCAGCGTTGAATGGGCCTTCGCGCCCTTGCACAAATCGGGCCGCGGTGCAGTCACCTACGCTTCTGGGAACCAAGAAAAGTTTGGAGATGATCAGTGTGAGAGCCTTTTGACACACAATACTAACCAGTTTCTCTCTGTGAACCCACCCCTCTGTTTATCACAGATAATTATGAATTATGAAATCAAGCTATTGTTAACCTTAATCAATAATTCGGGCACCAACTGTTGGATCTGTGAGGAACACAGTTGTTTATTTGCAATAATTATCAATTATCAAAGATAATTAACTAATTATAACAATTAATAGAATTATTAATATGAACTAACAAATATGGGGCACCACCCGGAAACTGGGACCAATAACCAAACAAGGTAGAGTTCGCCTAGAATGTTATCTGAGAGATAAACATTCAAGAGTGAACAAAGAAGGGTTGAATTCGAGCTCTAACTCCTTCAATCAGCCACTTTTCACAATATGTTACACACAATAATGACAAAAGAACTTCTCTTCAAGGATATAACAGTGTTTATTAAACAAAGCAAAAAGCACATTTTGGCACTTTGGGGGTTAATTTTTACATTTTATCAAATTTTTCACCAGACCTGATGTGCGTGCCAAATTTGGTGAGTTTTTGAGCATGTTTAGGGGTCAATTTTAGAGTTGAAGTGGCGTATTAAAAAAAAATAATAATAGGAAAGAAACAAACACACGAAAAACAATAGGGTCTTCGACCTTTGGGCTCAGGCCCTAAAAATGTGATTTTCAATGTAAGATTTGGCCAAAGTCATGGGATTTCTGAGGATATTTCACAGGAAGAGTACTCTGAAGTCCTTCTCTCCAGCTAAGAGGGAGAGAGAGAGAATGGGAGGGGGAGATGGGTAAAGTAAGACCTGTCAGTCCAGGTCTGAAAACATCTACATGCCTGTGACAGAAGCCCTTGGACTGTGCCACACTCCAGTTACTTAGCGTTTCTACACATCTGACAGCAGTGTTCAATCCTTACTTTTTTTCGAGGAGTACGTGCTCCTAAATGAAAAAAAAATTAGGAGCACACATATAACTTTAGGAGCACACTGAAAAATGTTCAAATAACAGTTTCTTAAAGAAAACAATTGATTACATAAAGATTTACAATTTATGACATACATATTTAAACTCTGTGTGTGTGTGCGTGTGTGTGTGTGTATGTAAATGACAATTTATGTTGTTTTTAGGGGTGCTTGATTATGGCAAAAATCATAATCACAATTATCATGTTCAATATTGGATCACGATTATTTAACACGATTCATTTTTGCCAACTGCCGATGTTCATATATGCACATATTTTTTCCCACTTGGCTGAGGAGACTATTACACATGCAATCATATATTGTACTTGTCCTGTCCTCTTTACATGCCTTGCATAAATAAAAGTCATAAAAGGCAGATAAGTCCATCCCCAATTACCACACAGACAGCGATGAATCCAGTTGATGCTCTTTAATGTGGCAACTGGCAGTAGGGTAAAACTGACAAAGAAAAAACATACAATCAACAAAGAGTCAAAAATCTTGTTATAAGAAAGATAAAATCAGTAGTCTAAATCAGAAATAATAACTATATTAAACCTTACAAAGAACTCCTGAATGTGCTAAAAGATATGCTACAGGAAGCATATTACGGCTGTAATGTATATCATGTATATTTCCTCAATTAAAGCTGGCCAGAACATGTGGCTGACATGAACACATTATCCAGATTTCCAAACTTCACACATACCATACAAAATATATACAAATTGTGACAATACACTCATATATAAACAAATGATGAACCCAAACTCTGTTATAACATACCGACGATGCTTTCAAAGCTCAAGATGTCCAGATGGAGCATGTGCTTTTCCTGGGTCTAACATGGAGTACTGCCCCTGCTGCATATTGATGATGTCATAGAGATACACCTCATGTGCTGCAAACTACTCCCATAAAACTCACCAGCAGATGGTGCTAAACAAAATACAAACTGCTGACAAATTACCAAACTAATAAGGCAGAGCACTCCCCGCCTGGTATCCCCAGATACCACAAATGTTTTCAAAGTTCACCTCTGGGGAGAAAGTCACACTCTCCTAGCTGTCAGGGGAGAGTAGCAGGATTACTTCAGTCACAGGTCTGAGGAACAGCTTTGTTCCATTCCGTGCATTGATCCTAACCTCAACCTTACGGACTCTTCCGTCTTTGCTGGGAAATACTTGAGTTATCAATCCTAAAGGTCAGTCATTTCTTTTTACTTGGTTATCTCTCATGAGCACCACGGATCCAAGTACAATGTTTGGCCTACTGAATGTCCATTTCTTTCGTGACTGCAGGGTACACAAATACTGTTTACGCCATCTGTCCCAGAAGGTATTAGCAAGGCTTTGCACTTGCTGCCACTGTCTCTTGTACAGGTCTTTGCTGTCAAACTCACCTGGAATAATGGGATGAGAGCCACACTGCTGTGTCAGCAGTGTGGCAGGAGTGAGAATAAATGGATCACTGGCATCTGTGGACAGAGGCACCAGAGGTCTGTTGTTCATGATGGCCATCACTTCAGCCATAAAAGTGGTGAGCACCTCATGAGTGAGCCTGGAAGGCCTTGACTGGAGAAGCATCGAGTCAAGGATTTTGCGGGTGATGCCAATCATCCTCTCCCATGCTCCTCCCATATGAGAGGGATGAGGTGGGTTGAATGTCCAGATGCAGCCCTTTGCTGCAAGGTATCTCTTCATCGCATCTTCGTCCATATTTGAAAAGATCCCTATGTCCTTGCATGCTCCAATGAAATTTGTTCCCCGGTCAGAACGGATGTGTTTGACTGGCCCACGGATTACGAGGAACCGTCTCAGAGCATTTATAAAACTTGAGCTGTCCATGGACTCTATGACCTCGAGATGGATAGCTCTGATGCTAAAACAGGCAAATAAGACGGCCCATCTCTTACTCTCAGCATGGCCACCCCTTGTAAAACGTGCTGAGATGGTCCAGGGTCCAAATACATCAACACCAACATGTGTGAAAGGTGGTTCCATGCTGAGCCTATCAGGAGGTAAGTCAGCCATTTTCTGGACCTCACAAGTCCCCGAAGCTTACAGCAAGTGATGCACTCGAAGATGAAACTGCTTACACACCTTTTGGCACCCACAATCCAGTAACCAGCTGAGCGAAGAGCACCCTCGGTAAAATGGCTTCCTTGATGTTGTGACTCAACATGGTAATGTTGCACAAGAAGGGATGCAACATGATTCCGTCCAGGAATGATTAGAGACTTTTTCTCCTCATATCCCAACTTAGATTCCTGTATGCGTCCTCCAACTCTCAGTAGGCCATCCCCATCAATAAATGGTTCTAACTTCCACAGAGAACTGTCCTTGGGGATATCTCTTTGGCTCCTGATGCACTGTATTTCTTCAGCATACGTTTCCTGCTGCACAGACCGAATGATGACATTTCTGCTCTGAGTAAGTTCCTCTACCATATACGGTGTCTCGCAATGATGCCATCCCTTACAGCTTTTCGCTGGATCTTTTTAAGTCTTCTTGAAGAGGCATGCAATATGTCTGAGACGAGATATGGCACGAACAAGAACCTTCCAGGTCGAAAAGCACTCAAAGCACTGCGAGTCTAGATGACTTTCATGGGTGGTGGCAAGCACTGTCACTTGTGGGCGAATGTCCTTATCCTGTTCTGGGTCCAGGAGTTCAAAGATAGATTTTTTGTGAAGAACTTTCTCCGGCTGAGATAAGAACACAGGCCCAGTAAACCAGATGGTGTCTTTCAGATGGGCTGCAGAGATGAACCTTGTGGCATGGTCCGCAAAGTTGTGTTCAGTGGACACATAACGCCATTGTTGTGGCTGTGTTCCTCTCCTGATTCTTTGGATCCAATTGTTGACATAAACGTAGAATCTCCGCTTCTCATTGTAAATGTAGCCTAAAACTACTTTGCTGTCGTATAGAAGGTGACAGTGTCAAACTTGATGTCAATCTCAGAGGTTATAAGCTCTGCCATGTCCACAGCCATCACTGCAGCGCACAACTCTAACCGAGGTATGGTTTGTTCTGGACGTGGAGCCCATCTTGCCTTGCCTAATACAAAGCCTGTGTGGCAGTTCCCCTCTGCATCTGAGATTTTTGAATAGGCAACTGCAGCTATTGCCTGTTCCGAAGCATCTGAAAAGACAGAGTTCTTTGTGCTGGGCCTCTGTAGGAGACTTGGCATCTTGAGATGCTGAAGCTCTTTCAAGGATTCTCTCCACTTTTCCCACTGTTTCTCTTTGTTTGGTGGTAACGGAGCATCCCAATCACTTGTTTCCATTGAGAGTTCTCTCAGTAAGGCCTTGCCTTGTATGGTGACAGGTGCTACGAATCTTAATGGATCGTACAAGCTGTTCACTGTTGATAACACTCCCCGGCGAGTAAAGGGTTTCCTTTCTTCCGCCACCTAGAACAGGAACGTGTCTGTCTTCAAGTCCCAGCAGAGTCCAAGACTACGCTGAATGGGTAGTGAGTCAATGCCAAGATCCAGATCTTTAAGGTCGTTGGCACGGTCCTCAATGGGAAAAGCCTCCATAACATCTCTGCTGTTTGAGGCTATTTTATGTAGTCTCAGGTAGGAACATGCCAGCATGTTCCGTGTTCTTTTGAGCAAGTCGATAGCAGCCTCTGGAGTGGGTAAGGACTCTAGCCCATCATCAACATAAAAGTCTCTATCAAAGAACTGCCTTGCGTCATCATCAAACTCTTTTTCCCCTTCCTCAGCAGCCCGTCTGAGACAGTGGATGGCAACAGCTGGTGATGGATTATTTTCGAAGACGTGCACTTTCATGCAATATTCTGTGATGTCATTTTCCAGGTTGTTGTCTTCGTACTAAGGAAATCTCAAATAATTTCTGTCTTCTTGCTTGACAACAAAACAGTGGAACATCTGTTGTATGTCCGCTGTGATGGCAATGGAGTCTTTGCGGAAGCGGATAAGTACCCCAAGAAGACTATTGTTGAGGTCTGGGCCAGTCAGGAGGATCTGATTCAATGAGACTCCCTTGTGTTGAGCACTTGAATCAAAGACCACCCGAATCTGGCTTGGTTTCCTTGGGTGATACACTCCAACGGAGGGGAGGTACCAACATTCTTCATTTTCCCCAAGGGGAGGCACTAGCTCTGCATGACCACCGTGAAATATCTTCTCCATGAATGAGATGAAATGCTCCTTCATCTCAGGTTTCTTGTTAAAGGAGCGGCGTAGTGAAAACAGACGGTCTGCTGCTAGCGACCTGTTATTTGGAAGACGAGGTCATGGCTCTCTGAATGGAAGAGGAGCGACCCAACTGTTGTCCTCATTTTTATAGACTCCTTTCTCCATGGTCTTTAGAAAGAGCATATCCTCAACTGAAGGGCCCATCTTATCATCATTCTTTGTCTGTTGAAAGACGCTACATCCCAGGTGCTCTCCATAGTCCTCACAGTTGGGACCATCCACTTAGGCAGGTAGAGGAAGACCTGGGGCCTTGCTGCTGTACCACTTTTCCTTCACGACATAGTGATTAGGGCATGGCTTGAAGACAGAGAGGTTAGTCATAGAGAGAACGAACCAAAACTCAATTATTCGTCTCATCAAGACCTACAAATCATACGCTGACACCACTGACCTAAATCCAACAGGAAGTCTACAGTGTGCTCATCAAAGTATGACTTTGTGCCAATTTTAGACCTTGAATAAACACTATCTCCTCCTTGGGCTTTAATGGTATTGGCTTCAACCTTTAATACATGACTTATCACACTGTGCTGAACAAAAGTTATTAAAAACTTTGTAATAACTCGAACGGTTTAGATTTTGTAAGCCCCGAAAGTTGGAGTGCCACATTGCACCTTACACTGACGTGCTGACGTGCTACGGTAAGCGTATTGTATCAATTCCGGTTGCCGACTGTGTCTACTGATAGCGTTGTTGCTGCTCTCATCTCAGTTGATTTTCCTATATATATCACATTACTGTGGATTAATATCTGCTGTATATTTAAACTTTCGCTAGTTTTACACAAGCACTCTCAGTGCTTTTCTCTTAGCGACTTTTCTCGCTAATCGCACAAGTTGTTAGTCACTTTAGCTCTGCAGCTAGCACTAGCAGCTAACTTAAACTAAGCAGTTAGCGATGGTTTCTCTCTCTCCCTCTCGTTCTCCTGCTCTCTCTTGCTCGGTGTGTCAAATGTTTAGTTATTCCTCTGCCTCCTTTAGTGATAGTGGTAAGTGTAATAAGTGTAGTTTATTTGCAGCACTGGGGGCAAGGCTTAGTGAATTGGAAGCGCGGCTCCGCACCATGGAAAAACAATCAGCTGCTAATATAGTTAGGCAGCCCCTAGTATACGGTGCGGGCCGACCTAGTGTAGCTCCCACTCCCCCGGTAGCTCCCGAGCAGCCGGGAAGCCAGGGCGGCTGGGTGACTGTCTGAAGGAAGCATAGCCCTAAGCAGAAGCCCACGGTTCACCACCAACCAGTTCATGTTTCTAACAGGTTCTCCCCACTCAGCGACACACCCGCTGAGAAACAAACTCTGATTATTGGCAGCTCCATAGTCAGAAACGTGAAGTTAGCGACACCAGCAGCTATAGTTAAATGTTTTCTTGGGGCCAGAGCGGGCGACATTGAGTCAAATTTAAAACTGCTGGCTAAGAATAAACGTAAATATGGTACGATTGTCATCCATGTCGGCGGCAACAACTCCCGATTACGCCAATCGGAGATCACCAAAATTAATGTTGAGTCGGTGTGTACATTTGCAAAAACTATGTTGGACTCCGTAATTTTCTCTGGACCGCTGCCTAATCTCACCAGTGATGACATGTATAGCCACATGTCATAATTCAACCGCTGGTTGTCGAGGTGGTGTCCAGCAAACGATGTGGGCTTCATAGATAATTGGCAGACTTTCTGGGGAAGACCTGGTCTGATTAGGAGAGACGGCATACATCCCACTTTGGATGGAGCTGCTCTCATATCCAGAAATATGGCCAAGTTTATTAGTAAAACAAAACCATGACAACCCAGAGTTGAGACCAGGAGGCAGAGCTGCAGTCCTACACGCTTCTCTGCGCTTCCATTAGAGCAGTTACCCACCCAAAACCACAGAGACTGTGTCTGTCCCCCGACCACATAAATCAATTAAATCCAAAGTAAACAAAAGAAGAGTCATTCATGAAAATCTAGTAAAAATTAAAACCACTACTGCAATAGTACAACAAAATAAGATAATTAAATGTGGACTCTTGAACATTAGATCTCTTTCATCTAAAGCTGTTTTAGTAAACGATTTAATTTCAGATCATCATATTGATTTATTTTGTCTCACTGAAACTTGGCTGTGTCATGAAGAATATGTCAGCCTTAATGAATCCACTCCCCCCAGTCATATTAATACTCATATTCCTCGAGACACTGGCCGAGGAGGAGGAGTTGCAGCCATTTTCAACTCAAGCCTAATCATCAACCCTAGACCTAAATTTAATTATAACTCATTCGAAAGCCTTGTTCTTAGTCTCTCTCAGCCAACCTGGAAAACTTTACAGCCAGTTCTATTTGTTATAGTGTATCGTCCTCCTGGCCCGTACTCTGAATTCCTATCTGAATTCTCAGAGTTTTTGTCGTATTTAGTCCTTAGTACAGATAAAGTAATTATAGTAGGTGATTTTAATATTCATGTGGACGTTGATAATGACAGTCTCAGCACTGCATTTATCTCATTATTAGACTCAATTGGCTTCTCTCAGTGTGTAAATAATCCCACTCACCGCCTTAACCACACCCTAGACCTTATGGGATTGAAATTGAACATTTAATAATTTTTCCACAAAATCCTATTTTATCAGATCATTTTTTAATAACTTTTGAATTCCTATTACTGGATTATACACCATGTCCTCACTAGATGTCTCTCTGATAGTGTTGTAGATAAATTTAAGGAAGCAATTCCATCAGTACTGATATCACTGCCATGTCTCAATACTACAGAGGACTCTTATGTTAACTTTAGTCCCTCCCAAATTGATAATCTTATTGATAGTGCTGCAGGCTCACTAAGACAAACACTCGACTCCATCGCCCCCTTAAAAAAGAAGATAATAAAACATAAGAGGTTAGCTCCATGGTATAACTCCCAAACCCGCAAATTAAAGCAAACATCGCGAAAATTGGAAAGGATTTGGCGTTCCACCAAAGTAGAAGAATCTCGCTTAGTCTGGCAAGATAGTCTTAAAACATATAGGAAGGCCCTCTGTAATGCCAGAGCCGCCTATTACTCAGCATTTATAGAAGAGAATAAAAACTGCCCTAGGTTCCTTTTCAGCACTTTGGCCAGGCTGACAAAGAGTCATAACTCTACTGATCCATGTATTCCTATAGCTCTCAGTAGTAACGACTTTATGAGCTTCTTTAATGATAAAATTCTAACTATTAGAGACAAAATTAACCACCTCCTGCCCTCAACAGGCACCATTCTCTCCCCAAACACAGGAACCTTGGTAACGACAGTAAATCCTGACATATATTTGGACTGTTTTTCTCCAGTAGACTTGTCTGAACTAACTTCAATGATTTGTTCAGCTAAACCATCAACCTGTCTCTTAGATCCCATCCCAACTAGGTTGCTTAAGGAAGCCTTACCCTTAGTGAGCACCTCTTTACTAGCACAGTCCTTTAAAGTAGCTGTAATTAAACCTCTTCTTAAGAAGCCTACTCTTGATTCAGGTGTTTTAGCCAATTATAGACCTATATCTAACCTCCATTTCTATCCAAGATCCTTGAGAAAGCAGTCTCTAATCAGTTATGTGACTTTCTACATAACAATAGTTTATTTGAGGATTTTCAGTCAGGATTTAGAGCGCATCATAGCACAGAGACAGCACTGGTGAAAGTCACAAATGACCTCCTAACTGCATCGGACAAAGGATTTGTCTCTATACTTGTCCTGTTAGATCTTAGTGCTGCATTCGACACAATTGACCATCAAATCCTTTTGCAGAGACTGGAACATTTAATTGGCATTAAGGGAACTGCATTAAGCTGGTTTAAGTCCTATTTATCAGACCGATTTCAGTTTGTACATATTAATGATGAATCCTCCGTGAAGGCAAAAGTTAGACACGGAGTTCCACAAGGTTCTGTACTTGGACCAATTCTATTCACCTTATATATGCTTCCTTTAGGTGATATTATTAGGAAACACTCCCTAAATTTTCATTGTTACGCAGATGACACCCAATTATATTTATCAGTGAAGCCAGATGAACCCAATCAGTTAAACAAACTCCAAACATGCCTTAACGACATAAAGACCTGGATGACCTGCAATTTTCTACTACTAAATTCAGATAAAACTGAAGTTATTGTGCTTGGCCCTAAACACCTTAGAAACACATTATCTAATGATATAGCTACTCTGGATGGCATTACCCTGGCCTCCAGCACCACCGTAAGGAATCTGGGAGTTATCTTTGATCAGGATATGTCCTTTAACTCCCACATAAATCAAATCTCAAGGACTGCCTTTTTTCACTTACGTAATATCACAAAAATCAGGCACATCCTGTCCCTAAAAGATGCAGAAAAACTAGTTCACGCATTTGTTACTTCTAGGCTGGATTATTGCAATTCCTTATTATCAGGCTGCCCTAACAAGTCTCTAAAGACTCTCCAGCTGGTCCAGAATGCAGCTGCACGTGTATTGACTAAAACTAGAAAAAGAGACCACATTTCTCCCATTTTAGCTTCACTACATTGGCTTCCTGTAAAATCTAGAATAGAATTTAAAATCCTTCTCCTAACTTACAAAGCCCTTAATGGTCAGGCACCATCATATCTTGAAGAGCTCATAATACCGTATTATCCCACTAGAACACTGCGCTCCCAGTATGCAGGCTTACTGGTGGTCCCTACAGTCTTTAAAAGTAGAATGGGAGGCAGAGCCTTCAGCTATCAGGCTCCTCTTCTATGGAACCATCTACCGGATTCAGTCCGGGGTGCAGACACCCTCTCTATGTTTAAGAGTAGGCTTAAAACTTTCCTTTTTGATAAAGCTTATAGTTAGGGCCGACCAGGCTCACCTTGGATCAGCCCTTAGTTATGCTGCTATAGGCCTAGACTGCTGGGGGACTTCCCATGATGCACTGAGCTCCTCTCTCCTCCTCCTCCTCTCCATCTGTATGCATTCATGTAACATCAATGCATGTCACTAACTTTGCTTCTTCCTCGGAGTTTTTTGTGCTTTCTCATCTCACAGGAAAACCTGAGTCCCGGGCCGAACCTTTGCGGTCCTTCACAGTCCTGATGGCATCCTTCCCTGTCTATTGATGCTTATACTTGTTGTGATTGTTGCTCTCCTGTCCCCCCTCCCCCTTTCCCTCTCTCTTTCTCTCTCTCAACCCAACCGGTCAAAGCAGATGGCCGCCCACCAAGAGCCGGGGTCTGCTTAAGGTTTCTACCCGTTAAAGGGGAGTTTTTCCTTACCGCTGTCGCCGAGTGCTCATGGGGGAAATGTTGAATTGTTGGGTCTCTGTATATTAAAGAGTACGGTCTTGACCTGCTCTATGTGAAAAGTGCCTTGAGATGACTTCTGTTGTGATATGGCGCTATATAAATAAAAATTGATTGATTGATTGATTGATTGATTGAATGTCAACCGATGGGGAGGCAATCTCTGGGCATGGACTTTGTGCCAAACTGGGGCGTCTGACGTCTAAACTTTAATTCCGACCACTTTCAAACCTGTATCAATGGATTCGCAACGAAAATTCCTACAAAAAAATGTGATTTTTATGTAGGATTTGGCCAAAGTCATGGGATTTATGAGGATATTTCACAAGAAGAGTGACATTCTTCTCTCCAAGTGAGAGGGAGAGAGAGAGAATGGGAGGGGGCGATGGGTAAAGTAAGACCTGTCAACCCAGGTCTGAAAACATCTACATGCCGGTGACAGAAGCCCTTGGACTGCGCCACACTCCAGTTACTTAGTGTTTCTACACATCTGACAGCAGTGTTAAATCCTTACTTTTTTTTGAAGGAGTACTTGCTCCTAAATGACAAAAATTAGGAGCACACATATGACTTTAGGAGCACACTGAAAAATGTTCAAGTAACAGTTTCTTAAAGAAAACAATTCATTACATACATATTTACAATTTATCACATACATATTTAAACTCTCTCTCTCTCTGTGTATGTGTGTAAATCATAATTTATGTTGTTTTTAGGGGTGCTCGATTATGGCAAAAATCATAATCACAATTATCATGTTCAATATTGGATCACGATTATTTAACACAATTACTTTTTGACTGTCATTTTTGCCAACTGCCGATGTTCATATATGCACATATTTTTTCCCACTTGGCTGAGGAGACTATTACACATGCAATCATATATTGTACTTGTCCTGTCCTCTTTACACGCCTTGCATAAATAAAAGGCATAAAAGGCGGATAAGTCCACCCCCAATTACCACACAGACAGCGATGAATCCAGTTGATGCTCTTTAATGTGGCAACTGGCAGTAGAGTAAAACTGACAAAGAAAAAAACATACAATCAACAAAGAGTCAAAAATCTTGTTATAAGAAAAATAAAATCAGTTGTCTAAATCAGAAATAATAACATATTAAACCTTAAAAATAACTCCTGAATGTGCTAAAAGATATGCTACAGGAAGCATGTTACGGCTGTAATTTATATCATGTACATTTCCTCAATTAAAGCTCGCCAGAACATGTGGCTGACATGAACACATTATCCAGATTTCCAAACTTCACACATACCATACAAAATATATACAAACTGTGACAATACACTTATATATAAACAAATGATAAACACCAACTTTGTTATAACATACCAACTATGCTTTCAAAGCTCAAAATGTCCAGATGGAGCATGTGCTTTTCCTGGGTCTAACATGGAGTACTGCCCCTGCTGCATATTGATGATGTCATAGAGATACACCTCATGTGCTGCAAACTAGTCCCATAAAACTCACCAGCAGATGGTGCTAAACAAAATACAAACTGCTGACAAATTACCAAACTAATAAGGCAGAACACTCCCCGCCTGGTATCCCCAGATACCACAAATGTTTTCAAAGTTCACCTCTGGGGAGAAAGTCACACTCTCCTAGCTGTCAGGGGAGAGTAGCAGGATTACTTCAGTCACAGGTCTGAGGAACAGCTTTGTTCCATTCCATGCATTGATCCTAACCTCAACCTTACGGACTCTTCTGTCTTTGCTGGGAAATACTTGAGTTATCAATCCTAAAGGCCAGTCATTTCTATTTACTTGGTTATCTCTCATGAGCACCTTGGATCCAGGTACAATGTTTGACCTACTGAATGTCCATTTCTTTCGTGACTGCAGGGTACACAAGTACTGTTTACGCCACCTGTCCCAGAAGGTATTAGCAAGGCTTTGCACTTGCTGCCACTGTCTCTTGTACAGGTCTTTGCTGTCAAACTCACCTGGAATAATGGGATGAGAGCCACACTTCTGTGTCAGCAGTGTGGCAGGAGTGAGAATAAATGGATCACTGGCATCTGTGGACAGAGGCACCAGAGGTCTGTTGTTCACAATGGCCATCACTTCAGCCATAAAAGTGGTGAGCACCTCATGAGTGAGCCTGGAAGGCCTTGACTGGAGAAGCATCGAGTCAAGGATTTTGCGGGTGATGCCAATCATCCTCTCCCATGCTCCTCCCATATGAGAGGGATGAGGTGGGTTGAATGTCCAGGTGCAGCCCTTTGCTGCAAGGTATCTCTTCATCGCATCTTCGTCCACATTTGAAAAGATCCCTATGTCCTTGCATGCTCCAATGAAATTTGTTCCCCGGTCAGAACGGATGTGTTTGACTGGCCCACGGATTACGAGGAACCGTCTCAGAGCATTTATAAAACTTGAGCTATCCATGGACTCTATGACCTCAAGATGGATAGCTCTGATGCTAAAACAGGCAAATAAGACGGCCCATCTCTTACTCTCAGCATGGCCACCCCTTGTACGACGTGCTGAGATGGTCCAGGGTCCAAATACATCAACACCAACATGTGTGAAAGGTGGTTCCATGCTGAGCATATCAGGAGGTGAGTCAGCCATTTTCTGGACCTCACAAGTCCCCGAAGCTTACAGCAAGTGATGCACTTGAAGATGAAACTGCTTACACACCTTTTGGCACCCACAATCCAGTAACCAGCTGAGCGAAGAGCACCCTCGGTAAAATGGCGTCCTTGATGTTGTGACTCAACATGGTAATGTTGCACAAGAAGGGATGCAACATGATTCCGTCCAGGAATGATTAGAGGCTTTTTCTCTTCATATCCCAACTTAGATTCCTGTATGCGTCCTCCAACTCTCAGTAGGCCATCCCCATCAATAAATAGTTCTAACTTCCACAGAGAACTGTCCTTGGGGATATCTCTTTGGCTCCTGATGCACTGTATTTCTTCAGCATACGTTTCCTGCTGCACAGACCGAATGATGACATTTCTGCTCTGAGTAAGTTCCCCTACCATATACGGTGTCTCGCAATGATGCCATCCCTTACAGCTTTTCGCTGGATCTTTTTAAGTCTTCTTGAAGAGGCATGCAATATGTGACAAGATGACTTTCAAGGGTGGTGGCAAGCACTGTCACTTGTGGGCGAATGTCTTTATCCTGTTCTGGGTCCAGGAGTTCAAAGATAGATTTTTTGTGAAGAACTTTCTCCGGCTGAGATAAGAACACAGGCCCAGTAAACCAGGTGGTGTCTTTCAGATGGGCTGCAGAGATGAACCTTGTGGCATGGTCTGCAAAGTTGTGTTCAGTGGACACATAACGCCATTGTTGTGGCTGTGTTCCTCTCCTGATTCTTTGGATCCAATTGTTGACATAAACGTAGAATCTCCGCTTCTCATTGTAAATGTAGCCTAAAACTACTTTGCTGTCGTATAGAAGGTGACAGTGTCAAACTTGATGTCAGTCTCAGACATTATAATCTCTGCCATGTCCACAGCCATCACTGCAGTGCACAACTCTAACCGAAGTATGGTTTGTTCTGGACGTGGAGCCAATCTTGCCTTGCCTAATAGAAAGCCCGTGTGGCAGTTCCCCTCTGCATCTAAGATTTTTGAATAGGCAACTGCAGCTATTGCCTGTTCCGAAGCATCTGAAAAGACAGAGTTCTTTGTGCTGGGCCTCTGTAGGAGACACACCTGTATATGGCCTTGGCATCTTGAGGTGCTGAAGCTCTTTCAAGGATTCTCTCCACTTTTCCCACTGTTTCTCTTTGTTTGGTGGTAACGGAGCATCCCAATCACTTGTTTCCATTGAGAGTTCTCTCAGTAAGGCCTTGCCTTGTATGGTGACAGGTGCTACGAATCCTAATGGATCGTACAAGCTGTTCACTGTTGATAACACTCCCCGGCGAGTAAAGGGTTTCCTTTCTTCCGCCACCTAGAACAGGAACGTGTCTGTCTTCAAGTCCCAGCAGAGTCCAAGACTACGCTGAATGGGTAGTGAGTCAATGCCAAGATCCAGATCTTTAAGGTCGTTGGCGCGGTCCTCAATGGGAAAAGCCTCCATAACATCTCTGCTGTTTGAGGCTATTTTATGTAGTCTCAGGTAGGAACATGCCAGCATGTTCCATGTTCTTTTGAGCAAGTCGATAGCAGCCTCCGGAGTGGGTAGGGACTCTAGCCCATCAATCAACATAAAAGTCACTATCAACGAACTGCCTTGTGTCATCACCAAACTCTTTTTCCCCTGCCTCAGCAGCCCGTCTGAGACAGTGCATGGCGACAGCTGGTGATGGATTATTTTCGAAGACATGCACTTTCATGCAATATTTTGTGATGTCATTTTCCAGGTTGTTGTCTTCGTACTAAGGAAATCTCAAATAATTTCTGTCTTCTGGCTTGACAACAAAACAGTGGAACATCTGTTGTATGTCTGCTGTGATGGCAATGGAGTCTTTGCGGAAGCGGATAAGTACCCCAAGAAGACTATTGTTGAGGTCTGGGCCAGTCAGGAGGATCTGATTCAATGAGACTCCCTTGTGTTGAGCACTTGAATCAAAGACCACCCGAATCTGGCTTGGTTTCCTTGGGTGATACACTCCAACGGAGGGGAGGTACCAACATTCTTCATTTTCCCCAAAGGGAGGCACTACCTCTGCATGACCACCGTGAAATATCTTCTCCATGAATGAGATGAAATGCTCCTTCATCTCAGGTTTCTTGTTAAAGGAGCGGCGTAGTGAAAACAGACGGTCTGCTGCTAGCGACCTGTTATTTGGAAGACGAGGTCGTGGCTCTCTGAATGGAAAAGGAGCGACCCAACTGTTGTCCTCATTTTTATAGACTCCCTTCTCCATGGTCTTTAGAAAGAGCATATCCTCAACTGAAGGGCCCATCTTATCATCATTCTTTGTCTGTTGAAAGACGCTACATCCCAGGTGCTCTCCATAGTCCTCACAGTTCGGACCATCCACATAGGCAGATAGAGGAAGACCTGGGGCCTTGCTGCTGTACCACTTTTCCTTCACGACATAGTGATTAGGGCATGGCTTGAAAACAGAGAGGGTAGTCATAGAGAGAACGAACTAAAACTCAATTATTCGTCTCATCAAGACCTACAAATCACACGCTGACACCCCTGACCTAAATCCAATAGGAAGTCTACAGTGTGCTCGTCAAAGTATGACTTCGTGCCAATTTTGGACCTTGAATAAACACTATCTCCTCCTTGGGCTTTAATGGTATTGGCTTCAACCTTTAATACATGACTTATCACACTGTGCTGAACAAAAGTTATTAAAAACTTTGTAATAACTCGAAGGGTTTCGATTTTGTAAGCCCCGAAAGTTGGAGTGCCACATTGTACTTTACAATGTCAACCGATGGGGAGGCAATCTCTGGGCATGGACTTTGTGCCAAACTGGCGCGTCTGACGTCTAAACTTTAAGTCCGACCACTTTCAAATCTGTATCAATGGATTCGCGACGAAAATTCCTACAAAAAAATATGATTTTTATGTAGGATTTGGCCAAAGTCATGGGATTTATGAGGATATTTCACAAGAAGAGTGACATTCTTCTCTCCAAGTGAGAGGGAGAGAGAGAGAATGGGAGGGGGCGATGGGTAAAGTAAGACCTGTCAACCCAGGTCTGAAAACATCTACATGCCGGTGACAGAAGCCCTTGGACTGCGCCACACTCCAGTTACTTGTGTTTCTACACATCTGACAGCAGTGTTAAATCCTTACTTTTTTTTGAAGGAGTACGTGCTCCTAAATGACAAAAATTAGGAGCACACATATAACTTTAGGAGCACACTGAAAAATGTTCAAGTAACAGTTTCTTAAAGAAAACAATTCATTACATACATATTTACAATTTATCACATACATATTTAAACTCTCTCTCTCTCTGTGTATGTGTGTAAATCATAATTTATGTTGTTTTTAGGGGTGCTCGATTATGGCAAAAATCATAATCACAATTATCATGTTCAATATTGGATCACGATTATTTAACACGATTTCTTTTTGACTGTCATTTTTGCCAACTGCCGATGTTCATATATGCACATATTTTTTCCCACTTGGCTGAGGAGACTATTATATACGCAATCATTTATTGTACTTGTCCTGTCCTCTTTACACGCCTTGCGTAAATAAAAGGCATAAAAGGCAGATAAGTCCACCCCCAATTACCACACAGACAGCGATGAATCCAGTTGATGCTCTTTAATGTGGCAACTGGCAGTAGAGTAAAACTGACAAAGAAAAAACATACAATCAACAAAGAGTCAAAAATCTTGTTATAAGAAAAATAAAATCAGTTGTCTAAATCAGAAATAATAACATATTAAACCTTAAAAATAACTCCTGAATGTGCTAAAAGATATGCTACAGGAAGCATGTTACGGCTGTAATGTATATCATGTACATTTCCTCAATTAAAGCTCGCCAGAACATGTGGCTGACATGAACACATTATCCAGATTTCCAAACTTCACACATACCATACAAAATATATACAAATTGTGACAATACACTCATATATAAACAAATGATGAACCCAAACTCTGTTATAACATACCGACGATGCTTTCAAAGCTCAAGATGTCCAGATGGAGCATGTGCTTTTCCTGGGTCTAACATGGAGTACTGCCCCTGCTGCATATTGATGATGTCATAGAGATACACCTCATGTGCTGCAAACTACTCCCATAAAACTCACCAGCAGATGGTGCTAAACAAAATACAAACTGCTGACAAATTACCAAACTAATAAGGCAGAGCACTCCCCGCCTGGTATCCCCAGATACCACAAATGTTTTCAAAGTTCACCTCTGGGGAGAAAGTCACACTCTCCTAGCTGTCAGGGGAGAGTAGCAGGATTACTTCAGTCACAGGTCTGAGGAACAGCTTTGTTCCATTCCGTGCATTGATCCTAACCTCAACCTTACGGACTCTTCCGTCTTTGCTGGGAAATACTTGAGTTATCAATCCTAAAGGTCAGTCATTTCTTTTTACTTGGTTATCTCTCATGAGCACCACGGATCCAAGTACAATGTTTGGCCTACTGAATGTCCATTTCTTTCGTGACTGCAGGGTACACAAATACTGTTTACGCCATCTGTCCCAGAAGGTATTAGCAAGGCTTTGCACTTGCTGCCACTGTCTCTTGTACAGGTCTTTGCTGTCAAACTCACCTGGAATAATGGGATGAGAGCCACACTGCTGTGTCAGCAGTGTGGCAGGAGTGAGAATAAATGGATCACTGGCATCTGTGGACAGAGGCACCAGAGGTCTGTTGTTCATGATGGCCATCACTTCAGCCATAAAAGTGGTGAGCACCTCATGAGTGAGCCTGGAAGGCCTTGACTGGAGAAGCATCGAGTCAAGGATTTTGCGGGTGATGCCAATCATCCTCTCCCATGCTCCTCCCATATGAGAGGGATGAGGTGGGTTGAATGTCCAGGTGCAGCCCTTTGCTGCAAGGTATCTCTTCATCGCATCTTCGTCCACATTTGAAGAGATCCCTATGTCCTTGCATGCTCCAATGAAATTTGTTCCCCAGTCAGAACGGATGTGTTTGACTGGCCCACGGATTATGAGGAACCGTCTCAGAGCATTTATAAAACTTGAGCTGTCCATGGACTCTATGACCTCAAGATGGATAGCTCTGATGCTAAAACAGGCAGGCCCATCTCTTACTCTCAGCATGGCCACCCCTTGTACGACGTGCTGAGATGGTCCAGGGTCCAAATACATCAACACCAACATGTGTGAAAGGTGGTTCCATGCTGAGCCTATCAGGAGGTAAGTCAGCCATTTTCTAGACCTCACAAGTCCCCGAAGCTTACAGCAAGTGATGCACTCGAAGATGAAACTGCTTACACACCTTTTGGCACCCACAATCCAGTAACCAGCTGAGCGAAGAGCACCCTCGGTAAAATGGCGTCCTTGATGTTGTGACTCAACATGGTAATGTTGCACAAGAAGGGATGCAACATGATTCCGTCCAGGAATGATTAGAGGCTTTTTCTCCTCATATCCCAACTTAGATTCCTGTATGCGTCCTCCAACTCTCAGTAGGCCATCCCCATCAATAAATGGTTCTAACTTCCACAGAGAACTGTCCTTGGGGATATCTCTTTGGCTCCTGATGCACTGTATTTCTTCAGCATACGTTTCCTGCTGCACAGACCGAATGATGACATTTCTGCTCTGAGTAAGTTCCTCTACCATATACGGTGTCTCGCAATGATGCCATCCCTTACAGCTTTTCGCTGGATCTTTTTAAGTCTTCTTGAAGAGGCATGCAATATGTGACAAGATGACTTTCAAGGGTGGTGGCAAGCACTGTCACTTGTGGGCGAATGTCCTTATCCTGTTCTGGGTCCAGGAGTTCAAAGATAGATTTTTTGTGAAGAACTTTCTCCAGCTGAGATAAGAACACAGGCCCAGTAAACCAGGTGGTGTCTTTCAGATGGGCTGCAGAGATGAACCTTGTGGCATGGTCTGCAAAGTTGTGTTCAGTGGACACATAACGCCATTGTTGTGGCTGTGTTCCTCTCCTGATTCTTTGGATCCAATTGTTGACATAAACGTAGAATCTCCGCTTCTCATTGTAAATGTAGCCTAAAACTACTTTGCTGTCGTATAGAAGGTGACAGTGTCAAACTTGATGTCAGTCTCAGAGGTTAAAATCTCTGCCATGTCCACAGCCATCACTGCAGCGCACAACTCTAACCGAAGTATGGTTTGTTCTGGACGTGGAGCCAATCTTGCCCTGCCTAATACAAAGCCCGTGTGGCAGTTCCCCTCTGCATCTGAGATTTTTGAATAGGCAACTGCAGCTATTGCCTTTTCCGAAGCGTCTGAAAAGACAGAGTTCTTTGTGCTGGGCCTCTGTAGGAGACACACCTGTATATGGCCTTGGCATCTTGAGGTGCTGAAGCTCTTTCAAGGATTATCTCCACTTTTCCCACTGTTTCTCTTTGTTTGGTGGTAACGGAGCATCCCAATCACTTGTTTCCATTGAGAGTTCTCTCAGTAAGGCCTTGCCTTGTATGGTGACAGGTGCTACGAATCCTAATGGATCGTACAAGCTGTTCACTGTTGATAACACTCCCCGGCGAGTAAAGGGTTTCCTTTCTTCCGCCACCTAGAACAGGAACGTGTCTGTCTTCAAGTCCCAGCAGAGTCCAAGACTACGCTGAATGGGTAGTGAGTCAATGCCAAGATCCAGATCTTTAAGGTCGTTGGCGCGGTCCTCAATGGGAAAAGCCTCCATAACATCTCTGCTGTTTGAGGCTATTTTATATAGTCTCAGGTAGGAACATGCCAGCATGTTCCATGTTCTTTTGAGCAAGTCGATAGCAGCCTCCGGAGTGGGTAGGGACTCTAGCCCATCATCAACATAAAAGTCTCTATCAATGAACTGCCTTGTGTCATCACCAAACTCTTTTTCCCCTGCCTCAGCAGCCCGTCTGAGACAGTGGATGGCGACAGCTGGTGATGGATTATTTTCGAAGACGTGCACTTTCATGCAATATTCTGTGATGTCATTTTCCAGGTTGTTGTCTTCGTACCAAGGAAATCTCAAATAATTTCTGTCTTCTGGCTTGACAACAAAACAGTGGAACATCTGTTGTATGTCCACTGTGATGGCAATGGAGTCTTTGCGGAAGCGGATAAGTACCCCAAGAAGACTATTGTTGAGGTCTGGGCCAGTCAGGAGGATCTGATTCAATGAGACTCCCTTGTGTTGAGCACTTGAATCAAAGACCACCCGAATCTGGCTTGGTTTCCTTGGGTGATACACTCCAACGGAGGGGAGGTACCAACATTCTTCATTTTCCCCAAGGGGAGGCACTACGTCTGCATGACCACCGTGAAATATCTTCTCCATGAATGAGATGAAATGTTCCTTCATCTCAGGTTTCTTGTTAAAGGAGCGGCGTAGTGAAAAGAGACGGTCTGCTGCTAGCGACCTGTTATTTGGAAGACAAGGTCGTGGCTCTCTGAATGGAAGAGGAGCGACCCAACTGTTGTCCTCGTCTTTATATACTCCCTACTCCATGGTCTTTAGAAAGACCATATCCTCAACTGAAGGGCCTATCTTATCATCATTCTTTGTCTGTTGAAAGACACTACATCCCAGGTGCTCTCCATGGTCCTCACAGGTGGGACCATCCACATAGGCAGGTAGAGGAAGACCTGGGGCCTTGCTGCTGTACCACTTTTCCTTCATGACATAGTGATTAGGGCATGGTTTGAAGACAGAGAGGGATGTCATAGAGAGAACAAACCAGAACTCAATTATTCGTCTCATCAAGACCTACAAATCACACGCTGACACCCCCGACCTAAATCCGATAGGAAGTCTGCAGTGTGCTCATCAAAGTATGACTTCGTGCCAATTTTGGACCTTGAATAAACACTATCTCCTCCTAGGGCGTTAATGGTATTGGCTTCAAACTTTAATACATGACTTATCACACTGTGCTGAACAAAAGTTATTAAAAACTTTGTAATAACTCGAACAGTTTAGATCTAGTAAGCCCTGAAAGTTGTAGTGCGACATCACACCTTATAATGTAAACCAATGGGGAGGCAATCTCTGGACATGGACTTTGTGCCAAACTGGGGCGTCTGATGTCTAAACTATAAGTCCGACCACTTTCAAACCTGTATCAATGGATTCACGATGAAAATTCCTACAAAAAATGTGATTTTTATGTAGGATTTGGCCAAAGTCATGGGATTTATGAGGATATTTCACAAGAAGCGTGACATTCTTCTCTCCAAGTGAGAGGGAGAGAGAGAGAATGGGAGGGGGCGATGGGTAAAGTAAGACCTGTCAACCCAGGTCTGAAAACATCTACATGCCGGTGACAGAAGCCCTTGGACTGCGCCACACTCCAGTTACTTAGTGTTTCTAGACATCTGACAGCAGTGTTTAATCCTTACTTTTTTTTCAAGGAGTATATGTGCTCCTAAATGAAAAGAATTAGGAGCACACATATAACTTTAGGAGCACACTGAAAAATGTTCAAGTAACAGTTTCTTAAAGAAGACAATTCATTACATACATATTTACAATTTATCACATACATATTTAAACTCTTTGTGTGTGTGTGTGTGTGTGTGTGTGTGTGTGTGTGTGTGTAAATCACAATTCATGTTGTTTTTAGGGGTGCTCAATTATGGCAAAAATCATAATCACAATTATCATGTTCAATATTGGATCACGATTATTTAACACGATTTCTTTTTGACTGTCATTTTTGCCAATTGCCAATGTTCATATATGCACATATTTTTTCCCACTTGGCTGAGGAGACTGTTACACATGCAATCATATATTGTACTTGTCCTGTCCTCTTTACACGCCTTGCGTAAATAAAAGGCATAAAAGGCAGATAAGTCCACCCCCAATTACCACACAGACAGCGATGAATCCAGTTGATGCTCTTTAATGTGGCAACTGGCAGTAGAGTAAAACTGACAAAGAAAAAACATACAATCAACAAAGAGTCAAAAATCTTGTTATAAGAAAAATAAAATCAGTTGTCTAAATCAGAAATAATAACATATTAAACCTTAAAAATAACTCCTGAATGTGCTAAAAGATATGCTACAGGAAGCATGTTACGGCTGTAATGTATATCATGTACATTTCCTCAATTAAAGCTCGCCAGAACATGTGGCTGACATGAACACATTATCCAGATTTCCAAACTTCACACATACCATACAAAATATATACAAATTGTGACAATACACTCATATATAAACAAATGATGAACCCAAACTCTTATAACATACCGACGATGCTTTCAAAGCTCAAGATGTCCAGATGGAGCATGTGCTTTTCCTGGGTCTAACATGGAGTACTGCCCCTGCTGCATATTGATGATGTCATAGAGATACACCTCATGTGCTGCAAACTACTCCCATAAAACTCACCAGCAGATGGTGCTAAACAAAATACAAACTGCTGACAAATTACCAAACTAATAAGGCAGAGCACTCCCCGCCTGGTATCCCCAGATACCACAAATGTTTTCAAAGTTCACCTCTGGGGAGAAAGTCACACTCTCCTAGCTGTCAGGGGAGAGTAGCAGGATTACTTCAGTCACAGGTCTGAGGAACAGCTTTGTTCCATTCCGTGCATTGATCCTAACCTCAACCTTACGGACTCTTCCGTCTTTGCTGGGAAATACTTGAGTTATCAATCCTAAAGGTCAGTCATTTCTTTTTACTTGGTTATCTCTCATGAGCACCACGGATCCAAGTACAATGTTTGGCCTACTGAATGTCCATTTCTTTCGTGACTGCAGGGTACACAAATACTGTTTACGCCATCTGTCCCAGAAGGTATTAGCAAGGCTTTGCACTTGCTGCCACTGTCTCTTGTACAGGTCTTTGCTGTCAAACTCACCTGGAATAATGGGATGAGAGCCACACTGCTGTGTCAGCAGTGTGGCAGGAGTGAGAATAAATGGATCACTGGCATCTGTGGACAGAGGCACCAGAGGTCTGTTGTTCATGATGGCCATCACTTCAGCCATAAAAGTGGTGAGCACCTCATGAGTGAGCCTGGAAGGCCTTGACTGGAGAAGCATCGAGTCAAGGATTTTGCGGGTGATGCCAATCATCCTCTCCCATGCTCCTCCCATATGAGAGGGATGAGGTGGGTTGAATGTCCAGGTGCAGCCCTTTGCTGCAAGGTATCTCTTCATCGCATCTTCGTCCACATTTGAAGAGATCCCTATGTCCTTGCATGCTCCAATGAAATTTGTTCCCCAGTCAGAACGGATGTGTTTGACTGGCCCACGGATTATGAGGAACCGTCTCAGAGCATTTATAAAACTTGAGCTGTCCATGGACTCTATGACCTCAAGATGGATAGCTCTGATGCTAAAACAGGCAGGCCCATCTCTTACTCTCAGCATGGCCACCCCTTGTACGACGTGCTGAGATGGTCCAGGGTCCAAATACATCAACACCAACATGTGTGAAAGGTGGTTCCATGCTGAGCCTATCAGGAGGTAAGTCAGCCATTTTCTAGACCTCACAAGTCCCCGAAGCTTACAGCAAGTGATGCACTCGAAGATGAAACTGCTTACACACCTTTTGGCACCCACAATCCAGTAACCAGCTGAGCGAAGAGCACCCTCGGTAAAATGGCGTCCTTGATGTTGTGACTCAACATGGTAATGTTGCACAAGAAGGGATGCAACATGATTCCGTCCAGGAATGATTAGAGGCTTTTTCTCCTCATATCCCAACTTAGATTCCTGTATGCGTCCTCCAACTCTCAGTAGGCCATCCCCATCAATAAATGGTTCTAACTTCCACAGAGAACTGTCCTTGGGGATATCTCTTTGGCTCCTGATGCACTGTATTTCTTCAGCATACGTTTCCTGCTGCACAGACCGAATGATGACATTTCTGCTCTGAGTAAGTTCCTCTACCATATACGGTGTCTCGCAATGATGCCATCCCTTACAGCTTTTCGCTGGATCTTTTTAAGTCTTCTTGAAGAGGCATGCAATATGTGACAAGATGACTTTCAAGGGTGGTGGCAAGCACTGTCACTTGTGGGCGAATGTCCTTATCCTGTTCTGGGTCCAGGAGTTCAAAGATAGATTTTTTGTGAAGAACTTTCTCCAGCTGAGATAAGAACACAGGCCCAGTAAACCAGGTGGTGTCTTTCAGATGGGCTGCAGAGATGAACCTTGTGGCATGGTCTGCAAAGTTGTGTTCAGTGGACACATAACGCCATTGTTGTGGCTGTGTTCCTCTCCTGATTCTTTGGATCCAATTGTTGACATAAACGTAGAATCTCCGCTTCTCATTGTAAATGTAGCCTAAAACTACTTTGCTGTCGTATAGAAGGTGACAGTGTCAAACTTGATGTCAGTCTCAGAGGTTAAAATCTCTGCCATGTCCACAGCCATCACTGCAGCGCACAACTCTAACCGAAGTATGGTTTGTTCTGGACGTGGAGCCAATCTTGCCCTGCCTAATACAAAGCCCGTGTGGCAGTTCCCCTCTGCATCTGAGATTTTTGAATAGGCAACTGCAGCTATTGCCTTTTCCGAAGCGTCTGAAAAGACAGAGTTCTTTGTGCTGGGCCTCTGTAGGAGACACACCTGTATATGGCCTTGGCATCTTGAGGTGCTGAAGCTCTTTCAAGGATTATCTCCACTTTTCCCACTGTTTCTCTTTGTTTGGTGGTAACGGAGCATCCCAATCACTTGTTTCCATTGAGAGTTCTCTCAGTAAGGCCTTGCCTTGTATGGTGACAGGTGCTACGAATCCTAATGGATCGTACAAGCTGTTCACTGTTGATAACACTCCCCGGCGAGTAAAGGGTTTCCTTTCTTCCGCCACCTAGAACAGGAACGTGTCTGTCTTCAAGTCCCAGCAGAGTCCAAGACTACGCTGAATGGGTAGTGAGTCAATGCCAAGATCCAGATCTTTAAGGTCGTTGGCGCGGTCCTCAATGGGAAAAGCCTCCATAACATCTCTGCTGTTTGAGGCTATTTTATATAGTCTCAGGTAGGAACATGCCAGCATGTTCCATGTTCTTTTGAGCAAGTCGATAGCAGCCTCCGGAGTGGGTAGGGACTCTAGCCCATCATCAACATAAAAGTCTCTATCAATGAACTGCCTTGTGTCATCACCAAACTCTTTTTCCCCTGCCTCAGCAGCCCGTCTGAGACAGTGGATGGCGACAGCTGGTGATGGATTATTTTCGAAGACGTGCACTTTCATGCAATATTCTGTGATGTCATTTTCCAGGTTGTTGTCTTCGTACCAAGGAAATCTCAAATAATTTCTGTCTTCTGGCTTGACAACAAAACAGTGGAACATCTGTTGTATGTCCACTGTGATGGCAATGGAGTCTTTGCGGAAGCGGATAAGTACCCCAAGAAGACTATTGTTGAGGTCTGGGCCAGTCAGGAGGATCTGATTCAATGAGACTCCCTTGTGTTGAGCACTTGAATCAAAGACCACCCGAATCTGGCTTGGTTTCCTTGGGTGATACACTCCAACGGAGGGGAGGTACCAACATTCTTCATTTTCCCCAAGGGGAGGCACTACGTCTGCATGACCACCGTGAAATATCTTCTCCATGAATGAGATGAAATGTTCCTTCATCTCAGGTTTCTTGTTAAAGGAGCGGCGTAGTGAAAAGAGACGGTCTGCTGCTAGCGACCTGTTATTTGGAAGACAAGGTCGTGGCTCTCTGAATGGAAGAGGAGCGACCCAACTGTTGTCCTCGTCTTTATATACTCCCTACTCCATGGTCTTTAGAAAGACCATATCCTCAACTGAAGGGCCTATCTTATCATCATTCTTTGTCTGTTGAAAGACACTACATCCCAGGTGCTCTCCATGGTCCTCACAGGTGGGACCATCCACATAGGCAGGTAGAGGAAGACCTGGGGCCTTGCTGCTGTACCACTTTTCCTTCATGACATAGTGATTAGGGCATGGTTTGAAGACAGAGAGGGATGTCATAGAGAGAACAAACCAGAACTCAATTATTCGTCTCATCAAGACCTACAAATCACACGCTGACACCCCCGACCTAAATCCGATAGGAAGTCTGCAGTGTGCTCATCAAAGTATGACTTCGTGCCAATTTTGGACCTTGAATAAACACTATCTCCTCCTAGGGCGTTAATGGTATTGGCTTCAAACTTTAATACATGACTTATCACACTGTGCTGAACAAAAGTTATTAAAAACTTTGTAATAACTCGAACAGTTTAGATCTAGTAAGCCCTGAAAGTTGTAGTGCGACATCACACCTTATAATGTAAACCAATGGGGAGGCAATCTCTGGACATGGACTTTGTGCCAAACTGGGGCGTCTGATGTCTAAACTATAAGTCCGACCACTTTCAAACCTGTATCAATGGATTCACGATGAAAATTCCTACAAAAAATGTGATTTTTATGTAGGATTTGGCCAAAGTCATGGGATTTATGAGGATATTTCACAAGAAGCGTGACATTCTTCTCTCCAAGTGAGAGGGAGAGAGAGAGAATGGGAGGGGGCGATGGGTAAAGTAAGACCTGTCAACCCAGGTCTGAAAACATCTACATGCCGGTGACAGAAGCCCTTGGACTGCGCCACACTCCAGTTACTTAGTGTTTCTAGACATCTGACAGCAGTGTTTAATCCTTACTTTTTTTTCAAGGAGTATATGTGCTCCTAAATGAAAAGAATTAGGAGCACACATATAACTTTAGGAGCACACTGAAAAATGTTCAAGTAACAGTTTCTTAAAGAAGACAATTCATTACATACATATTTACAATTTATCACATACATATTTAAACTCTTTGTGTGTGTGTGTGTGTGTGTGTGTGTGTGTGTGTGTGTGTGTAAATCACAATTCATGTTGTTTTTAGGGGTGCTCAATTATGGCAAAAATCATAATCACAATTATCATGTTCAATATTGGATCACGATTATTTAACACGATTTCTTTTTGACTGTCATTTTTGCCAATTGCCAATGTTCATATATGCACATATTTTTTCCCACTTGGCTGAGGAGACTGTTACACATGCAATCATATATTGTACTTGTCCTGTCCTCTTTACACGCCTTGCGTAAATAAAAGGCATAAAAGGCAGATAAGTCCACCCCCAATTACCACACAGACAGCGATGAATCCAGTTGATGCTCTTTAATGTGGCAACTGGCAGTAGAGTAAAACTGACAAAGAAAAAACATACAATCAACAAAGAGTCAAAAATCTTGTTATAAGAAAAATAAAATCAGTTGTCTAAATCAGAAATAATAACATATTAAACCTTAAAAATAACTCCTGAATGTGCTAAAAGATATGCTACAGGAAGCATGTTACGGCTGTAATGTATATCATGTACATTTCCTCAATTAAAGCTCGCCAGAACATGTGGCTGACATGAACACATTATCCAGATTTCCAAACTTCACACATACCATACAAAATATATACAAATTGTGACAATACACTTATATATAAACAAATGATGAACCCAAACTCTGTTATAACATACCAACTATGCTTTCAAAGCTCAAGATATCCAGATGGAGCATGTGCTTTTCCTGGGTCTAACATGGAGTACTTCCCCTGCTGCATATTGATGATGTCATAGAGATACACCTCATGTGCTGCAAACTAGTCCCATAAAACTCACCAGCAGATGGTGCTAAACAAAATACAAACTGCTGACAAATTACCAAACTAATAAGGCAGAACACTCCCCGCCTGGTATCCCCAGATACCACAAATATTTTCAAAGTTCACCTCTGGGGAGAAAGTCACACTCTCCTAGCTGTCAGGGGAGAGTAGCAGGATTACTTCAGTCACAGGTCTGAGGAACAGCTTTGTTCCATTCCGTGCATTGATCCTAACCTCAACCTTACGGACTCTTCCGTCTTTGCTGGGATATACTTGAGTTATCACTCCTAAAGGCCAGTCATTTCTTTTTACTTGGTTATCTCTCATGAGCACCTTGGATCCAGGTACAATGTTTGGCCTACTGGATGTCCATTTCTTCCGTGACTGCAGGGTACACAAGTACTGTTTACGCCATCTGTCCCAGAAGGTATTAGCAAGGCTTTGCACTTGCTGCCACTGTCTCTTGTACAGGTCTTTGCTGTCAAACTCACCTGGAATAATGGGATGAGAGCCACACTACTGTGTCAGCAGTGTGGCAGGAGTGAGAATAAATGGATCACTGGCATCTGTGGACAGAGGCACCAGAGGTCTGTTGTTCACGATGGCCATCACTTCAGCCATAAAAGTGGTGAGCACCTCATGAGTGAGCCTGGAAGGCCTTGACTGGAGAAGCATCGAGTCAAGGATTTTGCGGGTGATGCCAATCATCCTCTCCCATGCTCCTCCCACATCAGAGGAATGAGGTGGGTTGAATGTCCAGGTGCAGCCCTTTTCTGCAAGGTATCTCTTCACCGCATCTCCGTCCACATTTGAGGAGATCTCTAGGTCCTTGCATGCTCCAATGAAATTTGTTCCCCGGTCAGAACGGATGTGTTTGGCTGGCCCACGGATTGCGAGGAACCGTCTCAGAGCATTTATAAAACTTGAGCTGTCCATGGACTCTATGACCTCGAGATGTACCCCTTGTACGATGTGCTGAGATAGTCCAGGGTCCAAATACATCAACACCAACATGTGTGAAAGGTGGTTCCATGCTGAGCCTATCAGGAGGTAAGTCAGCCATTTTCTGGACCTCACAAATCCCCCGAAGCTTACGGCAAATGATGCACTTGAAGATGTAACTGCTTACACACCTTTTGGCACCCACAATCCAGTAACTAGCTGAGCGAAGAGCACCCTCGGTAAAATGGCGTCCTTGATGTTGTGACTCAACATGGTAATGTTGCACAAGAAGGGATGCAACATGATTCCGTCCAGGAATGATTAGAGGCCTTTTCTCTTCATATCCCAACTTAGATTCCCGTATGCATCCTCCAACTCTCAGTAGGCCATCCCCATCAATAAATGGTTCTAACTTCCACAGAGAACTGTCCTTGGGGATATCTCTTTGGCTCCTGATGCACTGTATTTCTTCAGCATACATTTCCTGCTGCACAGACCGAATGATGACATTTCTGCTCTGAGTAAGTTCCTCTACCATATACGGTGTCTCGCAATGATGCCATCCCTTACAGCTTTTCGCTGGATCTTTTTAAGTCTTCTTGAAGAGGCATGCAGTATGTCTCAGACGAGATATGCCACGAAGAAGAACCTTCCAGGTCGAAAAGCGCTCAAAGTGCTGCGAGCCTAGATGACTTTCATGGGTGGTGGCAAGCACTGTCATTTGTGGGCGAATGTCCTTATCCTGTTCTGGGTCCAGTAGTTCAAAGATAGATTTTTTGTAAAGAACTTTCTCCAGCTGAGATAAGAACACAGGCCCAGTAAACCAGGTGGGCTGCAGAGATGAACCTTGTGGCATGGTCCGCAAGGTTGTGTTCAGTGGACACGTAACGCCTTTGTTGTGGCTGTGTTCCTCTCCTGATTCTTTGGTTCCAATTGTTGACATAAACGTAGAATCTCTGCTTCTCATTTTAAATGTAGCCTAAAACTACTTTGCTGTCTGTATAGAAGGTGACAGTGTCAAACTCGATGATACACCCCAAAGGAGGGGAGTCACCAACATTCTTCATTTTCCTCAAGGGGAGGCGCTACCTCTGCATGTCCACCATGAAATATCTTCTCCATGAATGAGATGAAATGTTCCTTCATCTCAGGTTTCTTGTTAAAGGAGCGGCGTAGTGAAAACTGACGGTCTGCTGCTAGCGACCTGTTATTTGGAAGACAAGGTCGTGGCTCGCTGAATGGAAGAGGAGCGACCCAACTGTTGTCCTCGTCTTTATAAACTCCCTTCTCCATGGTCTTTTGAAAGAGCATATCCTCAATCGAAGGGCCTATCTTATCATCATTCTTTGTCTGTTGAAAGACACTACATCCCAGGTGCTCTCCATGGTCCTCACATATGGGACCATCCACATAGGCAGGTAGAGGAAGCCCGTGCGCCTTGCTGCTGTACCACTTTTCCTTCACGACACAGTGATTAGGGCATGGCTTGAAGACAGAGAAGTAACCATTTTCCAGGGTGTTGTTGTAGTAGGTGTTCACAGTAGCTGGCTTATGGACATCTCCTAAACAGATATTGCCAACAATTACCCATCCCAAGTCCAGTTTTTGCGCATAGGGGGAGTCATGTGGCCCATTTATCTGTTTCCAGACCTTGTGGATCCTTATGATGTCTCTGCCTAGCAGAATCATGATAGGAGCCTGAGGGTCAAGTTTTGGGATCTTTTGCACCAGAGTCTTCAGATGTGTGTGTGCAGTGCTGCTTCCGGCGTGGGAATTTCAGAGCGATTATTTGGAATGGTGTTACACTCTATCAGTGTTGGTAAAGAGAGCACAACCTTCCCGTCAATGGATTCCACCTGAAAACCATGAGCTCTTCTGCCTGCTGTCTCAACAACACCAGCACATGTCTTGAGGGAGTAAGGGGAGTCATGACCTTTGATGTTGAAGAGGTCAAAGAACTCAGACCTTACTGATGATCGATTGCTCTGATCATCCAATATAGCATATAACTGTATAGCCTTTTCTGGCTGGCCAGAAGGGTAGACTTTGACAAGACTAATCTTTGTGCAGGACCTTTCAGTGAGATCTCCACCGCAGACCTGAGTACAGCTTGAGGAAATGGTAGCTTCTTCACTATTGTTTCCTTTCTCCCTGCCATGCGCATGTGCAGAGGTTTGGGCCTCTGAGGACCAAGGTGCAGGTCCTGGGTGCAGGGCTGAGATATGGCTTTTGGTTCCACATTCAGTACACTTTATGTTGTTGTCACAGTTTTCGGCTAGATGTGCTGATGAAGCACAGCATTTATAGCAGATGCCATATTGCTTTAACAGTGCTTTCCTGTGCTCAATGGATTTCTCCCTAAATCCATGGCACTTTTGGAGGGGATGTGGTTTGTTGTGTACAGGGCATTGCTTTGAAGGATCCACTTTACTCCTGCACATAGTGTATGAGAAGAAGTATGAGAAGACAATTCAGTCTTGTGCACGATGATAGGAGACCTCTGACCACTGTACTTAGGGACTGATTTTCTCAACAGTGGAGGGTCATTGCCACTGGGGAGGAAAGAGAAGCTGGGATCATTTCGCATCTTGGCTTGCTGGCAATTGAAATCCACAAAGTAGCCAAACGGTGGGAAAGGAACTTTATACTCTTCCTTGAACTTAGAGCCATGTGAGAGCCATTTCTCTTGCAGATTATAGGGCAGCTTATGCACCATTGGGTTGATACCCCGGGCTGTGTCTAAGTAGGCGAGTCCTGGTAGATCCCCATCAGATTTGGCAGCTTCAAGCTCCAATAACAGGTCACCTAGCTCTCGCAGCTTTCTGTGATCCCTGTTAGATATCTTAGGAAAGCTATCCACTCTCTGAAACAGTGAATTCTCAATCACCTCCGGCGACCCATAGCACTCATCAAGCCTGTCCCAAGCCTTATCCTTCTCACGTGTTCAGATGACTCAGCACCTAGCCACTTCAACAAGAGGTCCATCTCTTCACTATCTGTAAGGTTTAGACCTCATATGGCGTTCAGGAATGATGCTCTCCACGCCCTGTAACTCTCAGGACGATCACTGAACTGCAGAAGCCCTGACGTCATAAGTTCACGTCTCGCGAAAAACCTGACGAAGTCTGACATGCTCTGACTCTCAGAGAGATTACCCTGTTTAGCCCCTGTGCACTGTTGAAGTGGAGGATGAAGATGATTTTGGTCACACATCTCTGTGTAAGCCTTGTAATCCATGTCTCTTTTAGGACTCCACAGTTTCTGGGGTTTTCTGTCTGAAGTTTGTGAAATGTGGGCTTTGGTGTGCCCTTCTTGACTTCCAGCTAAGGAAGTACGCACCTGAGGATGATGGTCGTGAGTAGGTTTCTCATCTTGAACATGAGACTGTATAGTAGCTATGGATGTGTGCTGTACAACAGTGCCTGGTTGACAAAACTGTCAGTTGAAGCTCCTTCTAATGCAGGTGTAGACTGAGAGGTGGTGTGCTTTGCGTGCGCTGCCACATATGCTTTTGTGCGTTCCGCTGGATCATGGCTTTGCAGATTGATTTTGGAGCTGAGGTCCTCACTTTCATCTATGGCAGCCTCTAATGCTTAGGCTTTAGCCACCGCTGCTGCGGCTCTTTTCTCCAATTTAAGAGCATCCAGTGACACCTCTAAACGCGTTGTCTCCACCTTTACTGATGCCTCGAAGTGTGCTTGTTCCATTTTGATTTGGCTTTCCTTTTCCACAAATGCTGCTTCTGTTTTGGCAGCTTCTGCCTCTTCACGAGCTAATGCTGCAGCTGCACGAGTGGCAGAGCCATGTGATCTCTTCGATGAAGATAAACCTGAGACTTGAGACCTTGTCCGTAATGACTGAGAGCCTGATGATTTTTTGTCTGACATCTTGGAGCAAGACTTGCCCTTTTTATTCCAGAAAGCGTTGTTTTACTGTCCTGTCCTCTTTACACGCCTTGCATGAATTGACAGGCAGATAACTCTATCCCCAATTACCACACAGACAACGATGAATCCAATGCTCTTTAATGTGGCAACTGGCAGTAGGGTAAAACTGGCAAAGAAAAAACATACAATCAACAAAGAGTCAAAAATCTTGCTATAAGAAAGATAAAATCAGTAGTCTAAATCAGAAATAATAACTATATTAAACCTTACAAATAACTCCTAAATGTGCTAAAAGATATGCTACATTTTCCAGATTTCCAAACTTCACACATACCATACAAAATATATACAATTGTGACAATATACTTATATATAAACAAATGATGAACCCAAACTCTGTTATAACATACCGACGATGCTTTCAAAGCTCAAGATGTGCAGATGGAGCATGTGCTTTTCCTGGCTCTAACATGAAGTACTGCCCCTGCTGCACATTGATGATGTCATCAGCTAGAGACACACCTCATGTGCCGCAAAGTACTGCCATAAAACTCACCAGAAGATGGTGCTAAACAAAATACAAACTGCTGACAAATTAACAAACTAATAAGGCAGAACAGTACTAATGATCAAGAAAGACTATGGCCTATATGAGGGAAGAACTTCAATGCTGAGCTACTGAACTCCAGTCTTCCTAAATTCTTCCTTCATATATTGTCTTTCTTGATCATAGTATAATCTGTGCTTGCCTCCTCAGCCAGCTGGTAAAAATATGTGCATATATTGGCATCGGCAATCGGCCACAATGATTTGGAAATATCAGCATATCGGATATCGGCAAAAATCCAATGTCGTGCATCCCTAGTTAAAAGTCTTTACATTCCTAAAAATAGACTAATTTACTAATTGAAATTCAAGTGAATGGGCGCAAAACTTGCATGATTTTTATGACACAGGTGTGAGGAAGGCAGCCATGTCTCACCCTGCAGAAAATTCTCATCCTTACACTGTTGAGATTTAATATTTCGCCATGACAGAGGAAGTTGCTATAAGTTTAATGTACATGCTCCAGTCTGCACCAAACTTTACATGTTTGATAAGACTCCCGGCCTGAACACGTGTACATGACAATATTCCATCAGTGATGCAAACTGGCTGAATAGCGCCCCCTATGAAATTTCAGTAAAGCAGCCCCAACAGCGGGCAAAATAGTGGACGAAGGAAGTGATGTTTATCTCCTTGCACTGTCTGAAAACAGCCCAGGTCTGAAGACATCTACATGCCCGTCACAGAGGCCCTTCAATTGCGCCGCGGCCCGACATGCGCAAGGGCGCGAAGGCCCGTTCAACGCTGCTTGCGGCTTTAATTAGGGCCCAATCGCTGACCAGCGCGAAGCCCTCTTGTTTCCAAAGAAATTATTAGGGCCCGAGCGCTGACCAGCGCGAAATGAAATTCACGAGGCATATGTATCATGTCAAGATGCACAAAAAAGCCTCTTGGAGCTATATTGTAAGTCCTACAGGAAGTGGGCCATCTTGAAAAAAGTGGTCATTTTTCGCGTTTTTTTGGCCATTTCTCATACCTTGTATTTTAACGAACTCCTCCTACAGAATTCATCGTAACAACTTCAAAATCAATGTGTGTCATCTACACTAGTGTGTGATCAAAAGTTATCAAAAGATTTAGTTATCATTGAAGCGTGTGGCCGTGGCAATGTCGAAACGGTGAGTTTTCGACATTGCCGAGGGGGTGTGGTCGGGCGGCGAATTTCGATCCTTCGCCGTGAAAATTCAAACGGCCATAACTCCGGCATGCACGATCCTAAGAGACCCAAACCTTTTGTGCTTGGAAAGAGTCCCGTCCTGAACACATCCATGTGTCAATATTGGATCTAAGTCATAGCGCCACCTGCTGGCAACAGGAAGTTACATGTTTTACACTTTGACGCTCTGTGGGTGGCACGGTGATGGGATCCACCTCAAATTTACTCAGAATAGCCTAAAGACCTTGGAGATCGTATATTATGACGTTGGTGACTTTTTGTCGAAAGGTGTTGCCATGACGACGCGGCGAATTTCGATGTCTCGCCATGAAATTTCAAAGCCTTATAACTTGACTCCACATGGTCTGATCTTTTCCAAATTTCATATGCTTGTTAAGAGTCCCGGTCTGAACACATTGTCAGGGCCATATTTAGTGACAGTCATAGCGCCACCTACTGGCAACAGGAAGTATCATGCGTCGTTCTTTGTTGTATTACTCCTAGGAAATTTGGCCGATGCATCTGAAATTGACTCAGCTAAGATGTAAGACCTTGGTGATGCTACATTTAGCAGGTCATGACCCATGACCAAACGCCGTTGCCATGGCGACACATCCTTCGCCATGAAATACGATGCTGTATTTTAGGGACAAGGCATGGGTTGACAGTCACAAAACTTGGCACACATGTCTGGAGCGACACCAGTTAAAATCCTGGATAGGTCATTTGCATAGACGTGACAATATGGCTCAACAGCGCCCCCTTGAAAATTTCAAAATTGTAAATGTTCTGAGGGGATGCACCAACTTATATGTGTTTTTAATACATATATATTTATTATTATTTGTTTTTACTTTTTCCATTTATGAATGCAACCAGCAAAGAGAGATCTTCTATACAGCGTGCAGGATGTGATTGTTGCCATCCAAAATGGAGAGAGTGATTCTGCAATGGAATCAGACAATACTTATGTGAGTGATGAAGAGGCAGATGATGTAGTATTGATGTATCAATACTACAGACGACTCCCATGCTAATTTTAGTCCCCCCCAAATTGAAAATCTTGTTGATAGTGCTGCAGGCTCATTGCAGTCAGCCCCTTAAAAAGGAAAATAATAAAACATAAGAAGTTAGCTCCATGGTTTAGCTCCCAAACCCGCAAACTAAAGCAAACATTGCAAAAATTGGAAAGGATTTGGTGAAAACTAGAGGAATCTTGCTTAGCCTGGCAAGATAGTCTTGAAACATATAGACCCTCTGTAATGCCAGAGCTGCCTATTACTCATCATTAATAGAGGAAAATAAAAACAGCCATAGGTTTCTTTTCAGTACTTTGGCCAAGCTGACAAAGAGTCATAACTCTATTGATCTATAGCATAGCATCTATAGCTCCCAACTAGGGCCAACATTGCAATATTACAACATTTCCCTAAAAACTTACTAAAACATAAAAAATTTAATTTAAAGAAAACCCTTTAAATTCAGCATCAGAGGCCTCCGACAACAACATCAGAAAGGTGAATTTTTTTTTTGCTCATTTATTTCTATATTTGGGCTTTACAGGGCTAATGACCTTTTCAAAAATATTTGCATGGCTGTTTGGGAAAGTAGGCTTTAAGCCACAATTTGGGCATTTTATTAATCAAAGTAATGCCTAAAACAGTTTCCCTTAAATCATTGCCAGGTCCCATTTTACCCTTTATGTGACAGTAATGTAAATCAGACAGACTTAGACATATTTCAGTTGCATTGTAAAGCTGTTCACTTTCAGTCTTTTAGAAAGTCCTGCCAACACTACCTGTACACGTGTCAAGGTTTAACGTACATGTCATAGGCTCAGCAGATAACTGATCAAACCTGGCCTCCCAATCTGCACCCTGACCTTCTCCAGTTTCCTGTGTGTCTAATCACACAATCTATGTATTCCAGTGGTTCTCGGTAGTAATGACTTCATGAGCTTCTTTAATGATAAAACTCTAACTATTAGAGATAAAATTCGACACCTTCTGCCCTTAACAGGCACCAGTTTATCCACAAACAGAGGAATCTTAGAAGCAATTGTGAAACCTGACATATATTTGGACTGTTTTTCTCCAATTGACCTTTTTGAATTAACTTCAACAATTTCTTCATCCCAACCATCAACCTGTCTCTTAGACCCCTTCCCAACTAGGCTGCTTAAGGAAGTCTTACCCTGAATTAGCACTTCTTTACTAGATATGATCAATCTGTCTTTAGTAACAGGCTATGTAGCACAGTCCTTTAGTTATTTTTGATCAGCATATGTCCTTTAACTCCCACATAAAATACATTTCAAGGACTGCCTTTTTTCACTTACGTAATATTGCAAAAATCAGGCACATCCTCTCTCAACAAGATACAGAAAAAATAGTCCATGCATTTGTTACTTCTAGGCTTGATTATTGCAACTCATTATTATCAGACTGCCCTAACAAGTCTCTAAGGACTCTCCAGCTGCTCCAGAATGCAGCTGCACGTGTACTGACAAAAACTAGAAAAAGAGATCATATTTCTCCCATCTTAGCTTCACTGCATTGGCTTCCAAAAAAATCAAGAATTGAATTTAAAATCCTTCTCCTCACCTACAAAACTCTTAATGGTCAGGCATCATCATATCTTAAAGAGCTCATAGTACCCTATTTCCCCACTAGAACACTGTGTTCCCAGAATGCAGGCTTACTTGTGGTCCCCACAGTCTCCAAAAGTAGAATGGGAGGCAGATCCTTCAGCTCCCTTGTGGAACCATCTTCCAGATTTGGTCCAGGGTACAGACTCTGTACATTTAAGTGTAGGCTTAAAACTTTCCTTTTTGATGAAGCTTATAGTTAGAGCCAACCAAGCTCGCCTTGGACCAGCCCTTAGTTATGCTGTTATAGACCTAGACTGCCAGGGGACTTCCCATGATGCACTGAGCTCCTCTCTCCTCCTCTCCATCTGTATGTTTTCATATATCATTACTGCATGTAACTTGACTTCTTCCCCAGAGTCCTTTGTGCTTTCTCATCCGCAGGAAACCCCAGGGACCGGGCTCTGGCCCTTGGCCGTGGGGATGTCCTTCTCCAGCCGTTGCTGCTGTTTATGTTGCTAGTCATGTATCTATTGTTGTTGTTGTTACTGTTGTTGTTCTGCTTCTCTGTTGTCCGTCCCGTTCTCTCTCAACCCAGCTGGTCAAAGCGGATGGCCGCCCACCTAGAGCTGGGTTCTGCTTGAGGTTTCTTCCTGTTAAAGGGGCGTTTTCCCTTACCATTATTACCAAGTGCTTGCTCATGGGGGAACTGTTTGGTCTCTGTAAATTTAGGATTATGGTCTAGACCTGTTCTATGTGAAAAGTGCCCTGAGATGACTTTTGTTGTGATTTGGGGCTATATAAATTGAATTGAATTGAATACAAATATAGAATTTCTGCTCCCAACTAGGGCCAACATTGCAATATTACAACATTTCCCTAAAAACTTACTAAAACATAAAAAATGTGAAAACCCTTTAATTTCTGCATCAGAGGCCTCTGACAACAACATCAGAAAGGTGAAATTTTTTTTTGCTCATTTATTTCTATATTTGGGCTTTAAAGGGCTAATGACCTTTTCAAAAATATTTGGATGGCTGTTTGGGAAAGTAGGCTTTAAGCCACAATTTGGGCATTTTATTAATCAAAGTAATGTCTAAAACAGTTTCCCTTAAATCATTGCCAGATCCCATTTTACCCTTTATGTGATAATAATGTAAATCAGACAGACTTAGACATATTTCAGTTGCACTGTAAAGCTGTTCACTTTCAGTCTTTTAGAAAGTCCTGCCAACACTACATGTACACGTGTCAAGGTTTAGCGTACATGTCATAGGCTCAACAGATAACTGGTCAAACCTGGCCTCCCAATCTGCACCCTGACCTTCTCCAGTTTCCTGTGTGTCTAATCACACACTGGGAGATTCCTCCACGACAGAACTCATCTCCAGCTGCCTTTATCTTTGAGTCACTGGGCGAGTGCATTTTCAGTCACAGCTTACTGAAGGTTACATCCATTCAGAGGGGAAGTTAGTGGGGAAGGTCGTCGTACAAAACATGCTGGGGGGAGAAATCAGTGTGTAACACAAGATTCTTACAGTCAGACGAGCAGCCTCAGGCCAATGGTAGCTCTACTATACTAACACTCCTCATTCCAAACTGACACACAATGATACTCTGGCAAAATGCATGTCAGCCTCTGTAAACTCATATCAAAGGCAGAGCTGAACTCAAGGCATTAATATATTCTACAGTTCTGATGGAGTTATATTGTAATGGGCATAGCTATGAAACACTGTTTTCTGAGTTTGTATAAAGTAAAGTAAAATTGAATGGAAAGAAAGAGTACTGGTTCAAATAAAACATTTAAATGAATGAAAAGATACGTTAATTTTGGAAAATTAAGAGGAATGATTCTAATTGACCAACAAAAAGCATGTGAGACTATTAACCACAATGATTGTAAGAAGCTGACAGCAATGGGTTTGTGCTCATCAGCACTGAACAGTGGTGGAAAGTAACTAAGAAAGTTTACTTAAGTACCGTACTTGAAGGAGCAGTGTGTAGGATTTAGTGGCGTCTAGTGGTGAGGTTGCAGATTGCAACCAATACCCCTTCCCCTCACCCGCACCTTCCAAGCATGTAGGAGAACCTACGGTCGCTGTGAAATATTCCATTTCTGTCAATAGATTTGCCTAAATCTTACACACCGGTCCTTTAAGTACAGTATTTGTACTTTATTTGAGGATTTCCATTTTGTGCCACTTTATACTTATATTCACTACAATTCAGGGGGAAGTATGATACTTTTTACGGCACTACACTTAATTGATAGGCACAGTTAGTTACTTTTCAGATTTTACATAAAAAAATATAAATGAGCTCATAAAAGCTGTTAAATATTAAACCAGTGGTTCCCAACATTTTTGGCTTGTGACTCCTTAAAAAAAGCCATCTAATTGGAGCCTTTTGTCATGTCATGTCTACTGCAGTGTTCAGACCAACATTAAAAAATGCAGCCCTCTCATTCATTTGAATGAGGGCAGTGCATTGATGCAGTAGGGGATTTGATGTCATCTACCAAGATGCTGCGCCGGCCAGTCAAATATATGCAACCACACATTCTTGCCAGATTACTTTGTAATGTGAACACTGTTTTTGCTGTTTACATTGCAATAACAATAAAACAGTTGCTACCATGATAACTTGCGAGTTGAATCACAGAATCACACTCTTCAGGGGCAAAGGAACATGTCATCCAGTGCAGTGGTGTGGTTCATTGATGTGTTTTTAATTGTTTTTGGACAACAACAGCACTCTATGACACAGAAGAATAAGATATACCAGGTTTTGGATACACAATACTTTTTAGTAGATCAGTTCATTGTTGTTTTGGGTCCAAATATGAGATTTGTTGACAATAAGAAAAAAATATAGAAAATCACCAGCATTATCCTTGAAAGACCTCATGCCCACCAGAGCAGGGCTAATGCTGCTGACCTGTGCTTGCTGACATGGGTACCTGTGTCTTCAGGTTTTGTGGTGTTAGAAATGGAATAAGTTACCTTTGCACTTTAAAATAAAGAGTAACCATCACAATTTTAAAAAAGTCAAATATATAGCTGATGGGAAACTTTTGTAAGATGATCATCCGAGTTATAGTTTGTATGTAAAAAAAAAAAAAAAAATTTGGCTTTTTGACTGTGATTTTATTGATGATAATGTTGGTAATTGTTCTGGAAGTGTTTAATATGTAGCATTTTTTTATAATATTAAATAAACTAAACAACTGCGAACTATTGCACTTATTTCTGATCATGGCATGGGCTTTGAGGGTGGGCAGACTGTTTACACACTATGACTGGTTTGACCTGGGAAAGTCAGCTAGGCAGATAAGCTAATGTTTTCATTTTCTGTAATACATAAAATTAAAGTAGCCAAGCAACCACTTGTTACATCTGCAGTACAAGTGACTCAGCTGCTTTCAAGGCAACAAATATGCATACATATATGCATACATACATACTACATGCATACATTTCAATTTCTGGAAAGAAGAATGAATAAAATGAAAATGAAACTGTTTCTTCTTCCTCTCGTGTTATCTAGCATTGCAGACACTTTTGGTTTATTTGCCCAGCCATGTTTGCCTCACTGTGTCTACTGACCGAGTTGTTGTCAATGACAGACAGTGCTGACCAAAAAAGCAGTTTTATACTTGATTGCATTTGTTGTTATTTTGAATTTACAAGGGAGAAATCTGTCCAGGATCCGTAGTTACTGTCACATTATCTGTATCTCTGCTATATATAGCAGGCATGAGGTGGTGGAAACATGCCAGGTATATTCAAATGGAAAAAGGATAAGGTTTTGACCATTACTGAAGTTCCCACTACACAACAGTGTGTGCGGAAAAAAGGTTACTTTGGCTTCATCTGCATCTGATGATGCTAGCAGATGTAACATATGCCTTTTGCATGTTATATTAAATACATCAGCTGAGCTTTAAATGGTCACTATGTCTAATAGTAAAGTCTTGTAATATAGAATATAATTTTGTCAGTAATTTTACCTTTATTTAATAGTTGTAAGGTGCACATATTTGTGTTATTTTCATATTTTATGCTGTTATCTATTTATATATATTTCATATTTAATACTTGCCTACACAGTATCCAAGGTAATGATGAAGCTATAAAGCGCATCACCGGGGGAACAAGTCAGACCGGGCTTGTATCCCCCAGGTGAGTGTGTGACTGTTAAATGGAAACCTGTAAATATTAATGTATAGCTGATCTGAGAGAGAATTAATTACTAATTATTACTATATTGACTATATTGACTATATTGACTATTGATTATCTATGTGTACTGATTCATCTGTATTAATAGTGTCTTTTATGTAATTTGTAATATAGTAAGTCTTTGATCCTGGTCAAGGTTAGACCATCGGCCATGTAATTTGTTATTTAACAGTTATTAAGCTTTGTCACAGAAATCATATATTTGTATTGTTAAGTTTCCTTTGATTATGATTTTATTTATATTAAATTGTTTTACTGAGACCGGGCTTGTATCCCCCAGATTCCGAGGTGCATGTAAGCAATAAACAGTCATCACTGAATCGACATCGGACCTGTCTGGGTGTCTTCGTTGGAGTCAACTTACGTTACTAACTGTCAGCTGTTAGTCCACCATCATCATCATAACACAACGCAGAGACTGTAGGCTGTCACTATCATCAGCAATATAAAAGAAACTTAAGGGGGGCATTATAAACTGTGAGGTTAATATAGTCCCCCGTTACACAGACTATATAGTCTCTACCACTACAATGTGTTTAAAATTCCAGTCTGCATTTCACAGTGTGTATCCTACAACCGTTTTTATATCAGACTACAACTCGGTTATCTGTCTCATCTTGGTGACTGGTAGTGAGAGTGCTCTGGTATAAACCTGTGGATTACTGGCTGAGTGGCTCATAGCTTGGTGAGGCGTTGAGCCGACACTGATTGTTAATCCTCATAGACTGTTGCACTTCACTGATTACTATCTCAGCCTCTTCCTCTTCCTTTTGTCCTGCCATGCCCTTTGTCTCTCTCCACTCTACTGGGATCTAATCAGGAGGAAAAGGCAGGCAGTTTTGTCTAAATTCTGATCTGCAGAGGTAGAGGAGACACAAAGTAGGATCGGACAAGACTGGGGAGGTATTAAGAGGCTGGATGAGATACTGCTCAGGGCTGTGTGCAGTCCTGATCCAGGCCAAGTCACTGGCTTGGCTCTATAGTAATTAACATGTTTCCTAATGGTGCACAGGTTATGTGAGCCCCTGAGGAGACATGTGAGATGTTATTTTTTATGGCGCTCAGACAGTGTGCAAAAATTATTAATTTGTAAGCACAAATTATTAATTCATATGCACAAATGATTAATTCATGCTCTCTAATTTATGATTGAATGAATAACTGAATTATAAGCAATTATATGTGCCACAATACCAAAACACTCGGGGTGCTCCTCCCTACCTGACTGGAAGGACACAACAGCTTTTAATTTCACTTCCTGCTGTTACATCAACTTGAAAGTAATTTGTGAACACAAATTAATTCATTTGTGATGGCTTGAATTAAGTAATTTGGGAGAACAAATAACTAATTTGTGCTCTCAAATTACTGTAAAATTAGTATAACAGCATTATAAAAAATTAGAATTCCTAATAAAAAAGTGTCACTCACCTACAGGCAGACTTTTGCCATGGATCTTATCAGTCCAGCCAGCGTAGTAACGAAGGGTTTTGATGCTACCATCCAGGTCAATGAAGACGGACTGCAGGAAGGGCTTCCCTGTGTCCAGAGTCTCCAGAGTCTAAAGGAACAGCAAAACTAGCACAGTTCAAAACACTTTTCTTGACTTTTTTACAATTTAAGTTGAAATCTGGGCAAAATACTGAGTACTCTAAGGGATTGTTACAGGAACTGTAAATGATGCTGAGGTGTTCAGGCCCCCTGAAAGAAGCCCAATTATAGCTTTGACTGAAAGGATAATTATAGTTTATTACAACTTGTATCTTATCTCATGTTATCACAACTGATAGAAATGTTAAACATTCTATTAAACTGGAGTAATCCTTAAATAAATATCTATATCTCCATCCTGGAGAGTGACGTCAACAGGCTGTTCAAGAGACAGAGCCCCCACGAAGCAGCCAGACCAGACTCTGTCTCTCCCTCCACCCTGAAGCACTGTGCCAATCAGCTGTCTCTGGTGTTCACAGAAATTTTTAACACCTCACTCGAGATATGCCACGTACCAGCCTGTTTTAAGACCATCATCCCTGTCCCCTGTGACCATCTGGTAACTTGGTGCAGACAACAGAAATTGGAGCTCAACACTCTAAAGACAGTGGAGATGGTTGTGGATTTCAGAGGGAGTGCAGCCCCACCTGCCCCCATCACCCTGTGTGACTCCCTAGTTGACACTGTGGAGTCCTTCCTCTCCCTGGGAACCATCATCAGCCGGGACCTCAAGTGAGAGCAGAACATTAGAAACCTCACCAAGAATGCTCAGGATGTACTTCCTGCAGCAGCTGAATAAGTTCAACCAGTCAAAGTCAATAATTGTGCGCTTCTACACCGCCATCATTGAGTCCATCCTCACCTCCTACATCACCATCTGGTACACTGCTAGTGTCTGGTACACTAGTGTCAAGGACAAAAGTGGACTGCAGCATATCATCCCTCGTGTCATCCCTCCAAGACCTACATGCCTCCAGGACAGCAGGAAAGGATCATGGCCGACCCCTCCCACCCCAGACATAACACTCCCCTCTGGCAAGATGCTGACGTTTATCAAGACCAAAACCTCACGCCACAAGAACAGTTTCTTTCTGTCTGCAGCCAATCTCATCAACAAGGCCTGTGACCCCCACTGACATGGACTTTATGCCCCCCATGGACATTGCATGTTATTTTAACGTAATGCACCACAATCTCTCATTTGCACATCATCTGATCCTACATGGTGCGTTACATTAACGCAACTTGTATTAGTGTTATTATAAATAATGAATATTCCCTATACTGTTTGTTCCTGGTCAATACTCTGTACATTCAGCCTATTCTCTTCTATTTAATATTTAAAATTCAATCAGTAGCTGCTCCTCTCACCAGAACATATTCTATATTTTATATCTTACATTTTTCTTCTGTTGTAAATTCTTCTGATTCTGATTCTGTAATCCCTGGTACCTTCCAGGCCTCTTCTTGCAGAGTGTGGGTTGCCATCAATTTACAAGCTGTTGTATTTCTCTGTTATACAATATTAAAGGGATTTAATATTATGTTATACTTGGTTGGTTCTAGATATAATAATAACTACAATAATGGTGAATTAATCTAGGGCCTTACAAGGGAGTGAGTTGTATGAGGTAGAAATAGCTGGCGAGGTCATTTCTGTGTGGAGCCAAGGGTGGTGCAGTGGGATGTCAGCCACAATGGTCCTTTGCAATGTACATTATCTTAATAAATACAATACGCTAAATAATGCAATACACCAGGCATGTAAAACTGAGTTTACAATTGACTATATTAAGCCATAATAATGATAATTTATGAATGTGTCAAACATGATTGACACTGTATTGCGTACCCTTCTCCTCTCCAACATCTATTCCATATTTACTTGAGTTACTTTTATTATAAAACAGAAAATAAAAAAGAAGTGAAGGTCTGCAGCTCTTGCAGACACTGACACCACTGTACCACCTCACTGTACCTTTAAATGGTCTGAATCTGGTCCTTATTTGCTCAAACATAGCTGAGAGTTTAGTGTAATTAGCCATACCCTGCACACTACCTTACCAGAGCATGTTTGCAATTAGCAGTCACATGCAATCTTGCATTATTACTTCACTCACATCTGTAAGGATTCGTTTACAGATCTAAGTCTTAATGCAAGCTGGCAGCTAAACAGAGTGAAAAGGCACAGCAATGGGGATTTCATTCCAAACAATATCTGACAGAGAGGGAACATAACATCCAGCAATCATTACAAAGAGAAAGAGAGAGAGATTAGGGTGGTGTCACAGTGTCATGATGTCATGAAATAATATAGGCCAATCTCCGATATAAATAAGTCAATATCATGACAGCACATGGGCATTTTTCTGCTGCAGGAAAATCCCAAAGTTTACTGCTCATGAAAGCAGCTTTTATGACTGAGATATCTTGTTATGAATAATATCTAAATAACAACCAACACTACAAAAAGAAACTGCAGTCAGTTGAAACATAGCATAAGTTACTCGTGTATTGCGGGGACTGGTCACAAAGAGAATATCTTAATGCCCAGTGTTTGTCAAGAACAGACACAGGAAGTACTAATGTTCTTGTACTTTACTTGGAAATTTCCATTTTCTGACACTTTATATTTCTATTCCACCACATATATCTGAAAGCTATAGTTACTCTGAAGGTCAAGATTGAAAGAAAATCAATGATAACCATATGAAATATGATGCATTGTTATACAGTAAAATAACGTAAAGTAAACGACCCTACAGTAAAATGTTTACAACCAGCTCCACTTAGAGCAGATACAACATTAAAAGGCCGATTATAAATGTATGTATCACTAATAATAATCAAATATAATAAAATAACATACTTAATCTCTGACAGGGGCTATCCAGGGGTATTATGCAGGCGTATTACTCATTGTGCAGTCCCTGCATAATGAATACTTTGACTTTTGTACATTTGCTTGTACTTTTACTTAAAGTCCTCCTCCACTCAAAAATGTGTTTTACTTATTGTTCCATCACTGTGATGTTGTTCTCTTCACTGTGCAGAATGATGTGTGTGCAGAGTTTGTGTTCACGTTCTTCTGCTGGAAAGTTTCTCTGAGCTCACCTTAAATCTGAGTTTAAGACAAGTACCTGCAAGCATGATTTTTGACATCACAGCTAGTTTGGAGCCAATTGTAATCCAGTATGTAACTTTCACAAGTGTGATGAGAAACTTGAAGCCTTCAGTACACACACTGACAATGGACTTTTCAGTGAAGTTGGAGATATCTTGTGTGAACTTCTTTTGTGAAAAAACATATCAGACACAAACCATTTTTCAAAGCAGAATATTGTTATTTGTCTTAAAACATGTCTGGGAGGGGTCTTGCAAGATTTTTTACTCGTAATGACGTGATATTGAATAATTATCATTTTTCTGCTTCTGGAAATCAGTGAACAGGGCAATTTTCTCTGTAGTCAGTCTGGTATTTTGGTGACCTATCTTACTTTGTCAGGAAGTTAAGTTTTGGAATTTCTTCATTAAGATACTCTAACCCCTCATTTGAAGTAAAACTAATGAGTCCATAGCCCTAATATATATCATACCCCATAATTAATAATATTTCTGATTGTCTAATTTGTCTTCTAGATAATTCCACTGAGCCACAGGATGATAGCAGCAGCAGCAGCAGCAGCACTTCCTTTCAAATCACCATTTAAAATCCTCCTGTAATTCTTGAACTGTACCATCACAATGTCTATTTTCAAGGAAAAAATAAGGACTACTTTAAATTTTATTTAAATAAAATTGATGCACTGTATTCGGAATTGAATGGTATTGTTATATCTGTACAATTCAGAAAAGTGTCCTAAATCAAGTTATTCCACGTAGGCCTATTTATGCAGCAGTTGTCTGCAGATAACAGCATTCCACTACATTTTAAATGGAGTTGGGAATTCTACAAGAGAATCATTAATTAGAGCTATGCCCTAGTCTGGGTAACGAATAGAAAATAAGGGGAATGAGCCCACCGCCAGCAGGAGCCGATCCCTCTCCATCAAGTCAGCCAGCTTGTGCAACATTTTGCCCCGGCTGGACGCATCCATTCTCTGCCACGGAGAGCCTCTCTGCTTGGCTGCCTTGGCTGCCTCCACCGCCTTGTCCACATCTTCCTGCACAAACAAAAATTAGAATAAAGCAGGACATACCAGGACACAGGGCAAGGTCTCGTGTATGACAAAAGGTTTTAAAAATTCTACCAGCTGTTTTTCTTTATTATATTAACAGAAGGGGTAAGAGGAGTAATATTAATAGTAGCCTACATTTATTTTGAAATATTTCGGTTCCCATGTTACCTTTATTTATTTACATGGGCAGTAGAAAGCAGTGTGAACTCTATTGTCAAAGATATTTTGTGGAGCTAAAACAACACTTTGTGGATAATATATAGACTTGGCATATAGATTTGGCAAAAAGACTGTGTCTATTTGATTAAGTTCTTATGCCTGCTGTATTAGATTAGACATTTCTTCATATAGACACAAACACCTGAAATCAACAGATATTTGAATGAAATTTGGCAATTGTTTGGATTGGATTGAATGGATTTAGAGTCAAAGCAAATGGGGGGCAAAATAATTTAAAGTCTTGATTATCCAGTGGTACAGTATGAAGGCCTACATTTAAGTATGTCATATAAATAATATTGTATAACAAAATACAGCATGCACAGCTGCAATTGATGTCTTCTTACTTTGTCTGCTTCGTCCACATCACAGATTTTGACACCTGTTGCTGGGTTGAAAGTTGGAAATTTCCTTCCTCTGCTGGATGTGTGCCATTCATTGTTTATAAAAATCTGTGGAAAGTGGAAAGTGTTTGCAGACATGTATTATAATCTCTTATATGTTTGACAGCAGACACCTATAGCTTTGGTTTTGCCTCAATTGACACCTGATTTACACTATCACCAAAGTTAAAAAGCTCAATGAGAGTGAAATGCTTTGACTGTCATGGTGAATAAAAACCCTACCCGCAACAGTTGAATTTGGTATCTATGTAGTGCACCCTTACCTTGGTGTGCCTGATCTCCTGGACTTTGATAGGCTGGGGAAAAGGCATAGCTGGGATCCCATCGGCCACTCCATTCTCTGTTCCATTTTGTGCCATTCTAGGTCAGCAGTACAGTCCACAGCCAGTCTGTCAGCTCCGTCTACTAAACAGTGTCAGCCCATCTACTGGCTTTTTATAAGAATGTGGAGTTCCTCCCTCCTCACACAGCAGTTGAGGAAAGCCCAACTCCGCCCCTATCAAAATAACAAGGGTCCTTATCTGAGGGGAATCTTGTTCTTGTAGCAGCTTGGAAACATCCTGAAACATGTATTGTATTTACTAATACTATGTGAGTAGTGTGGAAGAGTGGCCATGAGGCACAGCTGGGTTTACCTGCTGTTACATTTTTCCTATATAGTAAGCAAAGTTGTTCACCATTACTTCTGTCATTACAATGATGATTAAATGCATTTTAATTTTTTTTCATTAAGACTGGTGGGTTGACAGAGTGAGCATGCATTCATGAGCTGCTGTGTGGGTATGCATATGTGTGTGAGATATCACAAATAGCAAAGGGAGAGTCAAGAGTATAATTTCACACCTGAGTTATTTGGCTGTGTCTTTCAGTCCAGGCAATGAAAGTAATGAGACTGAATTCATTCTCCTGCAAAATATTTACATTGCAACACAAGAGCTTTGATCTGCTCCTGTTGGCCTATTTGGACTGACTGCAGACTGTTCATCAACGGTGCAAAGGTGTTATGAGTTGTGATGTTCTTTGCAAAGTTAGTTTTTGCACCTAGGCCTGGTGAAGTTGAATGGAATTGAACACATGCAAACAAATGCTTTTGTTCTTGGGGACAAAGCTGTTTGCTTGTTCCAGACTTGCACTCATACACAGTCTGCTATTGTTTCCCCTTCATTGCTTCTTGTCATTCTTCATGTCAAAGTTTAATTAGGACAACAAGGTTTTGCAGGCTCATTTCTCACTTCAGCAACTTTCTAACACTTCATAATGAGGGAGAGACCCAGAGTGAGAGAGTGGATAATAAGAACAGGGAAGGAAAGGCCTTGGCAGGGTAAGTCAGTCAGGGGAAACAATATGAAATGCAAAGCATGAGCTCAAACCCATGCAAATAAGCAGGAACCTGCACTGGTGGAGGGGATGAGTTGATTTCTCAGACAGTTTGAGGGATTAACAGTGAGTGAATCAGCACAGTCACCATTAATATTCTTTAGATGAACCAGTATGATTAGGTCATAAAACAGAAGGTAATTGTACTCATGAGAGTATATAACAGTCTGACAGTTACAGTGATTTTTTATTTTTTTTTCCATTTAAAGGATAAGGCTGGTGATATTCTGTATTTTTCTTCTTGTCAAATGTATGAAAAGACTCAAACCAACTATGTGTTGGTCTGGCATTTGTTGGGGACTATTTTCAGCGGTGGATTAATCCACATGTGCCCTAGTGAGTATTTCTGGCAGCAGGATGATGTAACCCAGTTTTACATCAAAATGTGTAATAGCTATGTTGATCCACAGCACAAAACATATTAGTTTCACAATAACAGCTCTAAGAGTATGAGATGCATACGTTTTTTTGGCCCATTCTTTTCTATTGGCCTGTGTCCACGTCATGTGACTGAAGTTTCTGTCTGCTCAAACAAACAAAATGGCTGCCATTCATTTTATTCTCAGTGGAAAATGCAATATTTTAAGATAGCTTTGGCATTAAAATGCAATTTGATAACATTTTTGGTGAGGCAGTGTGACAATGTGCATTTCATTTTCATTTCATTTTGTTTGTTTGATAACACTGTTTCCTTTGTACAGTCAATATTTCATTTCAAGTTTTATATCCCATTTATTTTTATTATTCCATTCTGTAAATAGATTTTAAAATTTCAGTTTTAACATTACTGTGTTTATTTCATTATTATTATTTTTATTACCTTACCTTGCTATTTTTATTCTTCTGTGTTGAGTTTTTTGTGAGCAAACACCAGGACACATTCTTTGTATGCTTGCATTGGCTAAAAAAAACAGATTCTGATTTAATGGACTATTTCATGCTGACATAAAATCCAAAAACCAAGAAACATAAAGATACAAAAAAAAATCTCCAGGGTTGTATGAATGATAGCCTATGCATAAATGAGAACTGGTTGGTCTTTTCAGCCCTAACCCTAACCCAAGCGCTGTAGGCCTTCCTCCAAGCCTGTAGTAATGCCCTACATTGTCAGCAGTATTGTAATATCTGAATGTGACTGATTTTGGTTACAATTTCCACTGATTGTGACGTCGCCATCTTGTCACACGTACGCTCACGCTCACACACACACACACACACACACACACACACGCACACACGCACACACGCACACACATGCATTCCCCTGCATGTGTCCAACCCTGTACATAGCTGTTGTGTTTGTTTGGTAGGATTAGATTTTAGAATAGTCGTTTATTGAATGAAGCATTTGTTAACTTTGTTAATTTTGCTAAGTTTAATAAACACTGTTATATCTTTAAAGAGTTCTTCTGTCATTATTGTGTGTAATATTGTGAAAAGTGGCTGATTGAAGGAGTCAGAGCTCGAATTCACCCTTCTTTGTTCACCCTTGAATGTTGATATCTCTCAGATATTAACATTCTAGGTGAACTCCCATTTATGAGACTACCTGGTTTGGTTATTGGTCCCGGTTTCCGGGTGGTGCCCCGGATTTGTTAATTCATATTAATAATTCTATTAATTGTCATAATTAGTTAATTATCCTTGATAATTGATAATTATTGCAAATAATCAACTGTGTTCCTCATAGGTCCAACAGTTGGTGCCCGAATTATTGATTAAGGTTAACAATATCTTATTTTCATAATTCATAATTATCTATGATAATTATGAATTATTGCTAATAACCAAACGCACTACTGCCCATCCCAACATTGCCAATTAGTACCGATCTGGTCACACCCCATGGTTTAGCTATGAAGCACCTGTGCTGGCGTGTAATCACTGATAGTTTGATTGAAATGTGTCTCTGAGCGGCCTGAAGCTGGAGAGATAGTCTCTTCACTCCAACCAAAGTTACAGTGTAACCATATGTTCTCTATTGTATCGAGACTATCTCTCCACTCTGATACATATTTCATATATATGGGGTAGCTCTTTAAGACACCCCATAAGAATATGTGACAAACAAACTATTTACAAATTTACACTATTTACACTATCTGCAAGATGCAGAGGCCAAACTTGTGAGCGGAGTGGCCACTCAGATCAGCCCGTAAGTCACAAAGCTGACCAAGGAGACAACAAAAGGTAAAAAATAGGCATGGCCTAGCTGTCTACTGATGAGTCAGACCCAGCACCCACTCCCCAAAGAAGTGGTGGGCCACTACATTTAGACAGTAGAATTGGGAAAATGTGGACTGAGATGACCATGTGGTTGCCGCACATATGGTATCGAGAGAAACTCCCTGCCACCAAGCCCATGAGGTAGCCACACCACGAGTCGAATGAGCCTGAACTGGACAGGCACACCCGAGAATGAATGAATGGTGAACTAAATGGTGTCCTCAACCCAGTGGGACAGCCTAGGCTTCGACAAGGGTCGATAATGTAAATAACTGGAGTTGAAATAAACAAAGAGCTGATCAGTCTTCCTGATGGTGTTATGGCTAGGCTAATGAACCCACGAGCAAGACACCAAGGTAGGAGGCAGTGAGTGGGGTTGGAAAAGGATTTATTTGCAAGGTGGAAAAACTGGGAGACTGGGGCTAAGGTCTGGACCGGTAGCTGGGGAACCTGGGGGCTTGGGCTGGGCATGAGGCTGGGTATAGGGGATGGAGCGGGGAGCCAGGTAGAGGGATAGGCTGAGCCGGCTAGGCAGGAGGACTGGAGACAGGGCGGGGGTCAGGTTGAGGTCTTTGTAGGAAAAGAGTCTATGATCTGGCGGTGAGTAGGAGGTTGCACCCCATATTTAAGCAGACCTCCTGATGAATGGCAGCTGTTCACCCGACTCCTGCACACCTGTCTCCAGCAATTAGCACCCATAGAGAGAGAGAGACACACACACACACACTAGGAGGAAGCAGAAATGGAGGGCATGACAGATGGCCTGCATGTACCGGATGTACTCTGCCAAGGCTGGGCACAGCAAGGACTGGAGCTGCTCAGCCTCTGGGCCTCCACCAGGGGAGAAGAGCAACTGCAGCTCAACTGACTGGGACAGGCAGAACTCTTAGGCAAAAATGCTGGGTTGGGGCGGAGGACCACCCCTGACCCAACCAGCAGGAACCTGCAGCAGTCACCAAGAACTGCGTGGAGCTTGCTGATCCTCCTGGCAGAGGCTATAGCTAGCAGAAATGCTGTCTTAAGGGAAAGCCATTTCAAATCAGCAACACCAAGGGGCTCAAAGGGGGAATGCTGAAGTGCGCCAAGGACTATGTTCAAGTCCCATGGAAGGACTGAAGGTACAATCCTATGAACTGTAAGCCTCTGGGCACCTCTAAGGTCTCTAAATCAAGGAACAATCACCCGGCAGGGTCAAAGCATGCTCATTGACATGCACTGCCTTGACTGCCACCACCATCACTCACAGGATAACGGCAGACTTCCCCGCCTCCAGCTGGGACTGCAAGAACAGCAGGACATCCTGGGCCTTGGCCGAGTATGGATTCACCCGGTGAGCCCCACACCAAGTGGAAAATAGCCCCCAATGGTACAAGTAGGCAGCTCTAGAGGATGACACCCGGGCCTCCTGTACAGCCCTCACTACAGGCTCTGGCAAGCCTAAAGCCAGGAGCCTCTCACTCTGAGGGGCCAGGCTGCCAATCTGAGCCCCACTGAGAAGGGGTGGAACAGGGTCCTGCTCGCCTGAGACAGCAAGTCCTGCCTAAGCGGGAGCTCCCATGGCATGCTATTTTGGAGAGGTAGGATCACTGAAAACCACAGCATGTGGGGTCACCAGAATCAACCTTGCCCCATCCACCTGAATCCACCAGAGAATGGTTGGAGAAGAGTGAAAGGAGGGAAGGCATAGAGCAGACTCTGAGGCCCTAGGGGTGGATTGTCATTCCTCAGGGAGAAGAAAAGTCAACATGACCCATCTCTGTGAGCAAAGAAGTCGACATCCGACATTTATGTGCTGGATCAGCCAATGGCCGTTCCAGCGTCCATTGACCCCTCAGCCTTCGTCGACAGTGCCACAGCCTACAGGGGATGTGTCTCTGAAGAACAGTTGGTGATAGACCACTGGTCCTAGAGCAATCCCCTTGCTATTTTGGCTGGATCTGTCCACCAGCAGAAGGCTCTGTGAAGCCTCTGAGAAACTACTACTTCGGTCTGGTGGTTCCCTTGTGGACACAGGCCCAAGCTTAGCAGGCACCTCTGGACAGGTTGCATGTGCAGGAGGGCCAGAAGGAAAACCTGCACCATGGCTGCCATTAGGCCCATGAGACAGAGGCAGAGCCCCCAGTTAACCCAAGAATGCAGCTGGAAGTGGCTGAGGAGGGCTGTGAAGGCCTGCTGCCTCTCTGGAGTAAGTACAATGATCACCCTCCTGGAGTCCAGAACCATGCCAGGAACACTGTCACCTGGGAAGGCTGGAGCTTGTTCCCTTCTTAGTTTAGGTGCAGACCCACGGTTTGAATGTGCTCCAAGAGAAGGGCCACATGAGACTGCACCGTCCAGCCAAGTTTCAAGATTATTGAGAATCCTAAACCCCTGCTGTCTCATGGGTGCAAGGATGCATCTATGCAACAGGTGAATGTACAGGGAGCCAGAGATATGCCAAAAGGCAGCGTTATGGAATTTTCCATCTTGAGGGGTTAGAAATTGGGTAACATTGGGTCAAGCCTGGGCCTTGAGGTGACACTGTAATTCTGAAGCAAAAAGGAGACATTCTCTCCCCTCTTTGAGACTCCAGAACCCTCTGTGATGTTTTGGGGAAGCAGAAGTCTCTCTGATAAAGGGTAAATCAGCATTGCCATGGTTACCAAGGTCAGAGAGGCCCTTCCTAGACAGAGACACAGATACACAGATAGGTGAATGCGTGGCCAGAATGTGCTGACAGTGACCTGAAGTTCTATGCAACGTGACCTGAATTAACATGGGTAAAATGCAGTTCCTTGTTTAGAAACTAGTGAACCAGTTAGACTATTTTTTCATATTGTAGGCTGATCTGTTGAGGTTAAAGACTAAGAGTCAGACCTTCAGAGGGCAGAATGGAAAGAGACAGCATCTGGGCCAGAACACCTTGATGTGTACTGTTTCAGTTCTCTGCTTGATCAAGTGCTTCAATAAACATTTTTAGCTTTCAGACATCAAAGGCTTTCTTCACTGAGGTGCTGACCATCAATATCCACAACAGACAGGACCCAAATCTCAAATATTCTGCCCTAGTAGCCAAACCTCAGGAAATGCCAATGCCCCCACCAGATGGTTATCTGGAAGTATGCATCCTTGAAGTCGATGGTGGTAAACCAGTCCCCTGCTGTGATGGCCTGCTGCATTCTGAGAACTATCAACATCTTGCATCTTGCAACATCTTGGGGGCGAAGATACTTGTTGAGCCCCCTGAGGTCCAGAATAGGACAAAGTCCTCCATCCCACTTGGGGACCAAGAAATAGCAGGAGGAAAACCCTGCCTGTTGATTCCCAAACGCCACCTCCCGTATGGCATTCTTCTCCATAAGGGAGGACAGTTTTGTCCACAGTACCTCTGCATTTGGAGGGTTGGTCACAGTGGTGAAAGTAGTTGACCTCGTTACAGAAGGCCTGTGAGAAAACTGCAAGTGGTAGCCATGGGTCATGGTGAACACTACCCACAGGCCCGCCCCCAAAGCCGACCAAGCTGCCTTGTAATGGCTTGCTGAGTGGTCTGACTTCACCTGCAAAAAGCCTCCAGCTGGGGCCTGAGGTCTCCTGGTCCCCCACGACCTCTGGTGCCAGCTGATGCACAGCCGTTCTTGCCGTCTGAAGCCCCTGGTGCATCTAGAGAGGCTATCTGAGACCTCTTGTGCACAGTGGTGACTTTCTTGTGCCTGCTGCAACAGCCTTGTTGCATCTGGTCCAAACATAGCTGAAGGCTCCAGTGGCAATTTCAACAAACAATGCCAATCTCCTTGCTGGAGTTGGGACTGGGATAGCCACAGGTGGCATCTAATGACCCAAAAGGATGCCAGGGTCCTGCCAGCAGCCCCTGCCTGCTCCTTCATAACTAAAGAGGGGAATAAGGAAGCTGTTTGAAGTTCACCAACCACGCCCGAACCCCCAGAACCTTCCTGCACTTGGCAGGACAGGTCACAAAAGTAGAGGGTCATAATGGCCCCAGTATTAGCCAGACGGGTCTGCGTAGCCATAGCCCTGTTAAGCTTAGCAAGCAGGCTATCCATGACCCTGCAATTCCTGCTAGGGTAGGTGGCTTTGCCAAGAATGGAGCCAGAGGGAGAAATCAGCAGAGAGAGGGCCTAATCCACCAGAAGGAGTGACCCGAGGCCCTCAGGCAACCTGCTCCCTGTCATGCATGTTCAAAAACTTCAGACATGATACAGACCACTTGTGTGTAGCTGCTGCAGAACCAAATTGTTTACACACCAGATCTTTAAAGTCAGGCAGGAGGGGTACCTGCACCAACGTGGGGTGAACTTCCACATCCTCCTCAAATCGAAAGGTAGGAGCCATAAGGTCTTCACAGGGGGTGACATCCAGAGCCCTGGACGCCCTGCCAATAACCTCCTGGCAGGCTAACGAGGTGCTGCCTGCCATACAGACTGGCCTCTTAAGGCAGTCCATGCATGACTGAGGTTTTTCCCTAGACAATACGGCATGCTGATGCCCCAAACACAACACACACTCGTCATGATGGCAAGGCAAGCCTGTGTGTATTAAAGGAATGTCCACATACCTTGACAGCAGGGGGATCATTCCCCGCACCTATGAAATATGTATCAGAGTGGAGAGATAATCTTGATACGATAGAGAAAGCAGGATTTATAGTGTAACATGAAGTAAGACTAGACAACATATCTACTATATATCATGCAAAAATAATACAAAATAAATTGTTTCATTCAATTCATCATTTCAAATACTTCTGTGTAAGTTGCATTTTGTCCTCATTGCCAATTGTATAATCTAATGCTCTGATAAACTTAATGTACAATGCATCACCTAAATTGATATACGTTTTCATTTGCATCCTATGTTATTAAATATAAATTAGAAGTTAGGAGTTATGTGTTAGTTTTTCACATTTAAGTTGCAATTTAAAAAATAAAAAAATAAAATGTAGTTAACTTGTTAACCTAGGTTCGGGAGCAGAACCACGCCTCAACCACTCCTCTAATCAACTACCTAGCCTACTTATACCGGGTCAACCCATCCTACCCTGTTTGTCGCAGATTATGCTTCTCACCTAAACGCTTTATACAACAACTTCGATTTAAACAAAGACACAACTAAAAAATCTTATTACTTACCATGGATCCATAACTGCGGACCTACCCGACCGATTCAGACGATCTGTTTGACACCGGTCCACCAGACTCCTAGCAGCAACCAGACCGCACCACCCCGACGTAGTCACTTGTGTTCCTTGGTCAGCGTGCTTCAGTCCCGCTGGCATCTCCATTCAACCTCCACCAACGAGATCTCTCCGAGGTGCCGCAGAGCTCAGGCCTCCTCTCCTCCTTCAGCGAGGGCTGGATGCCATGGGTATGGTCATAGGAGCCAGCTCCAACTCTCTCCTCATCCGTAGCTATCCCCATCTCACAGGCTTCCAGGTCCCCGCTCTCCACCACGGCGCACTCGCGGTGTGCCTTCAGCTGCCAGGCAGCAGTCTCCGCGTCCACAAATTGAGCCGAATATCAAAGACTGGACCGTTGCTCGCCTCCAACGTTTCCTGCGAGGTAAAGGCATCACATTTCACCGCAACAAACACAAAGCCGAACTTTACAGACTGAAAGCTGGCTCACGGAGGAAGCAACACACCCCAGACTCCGCCTATCTTGTTAAATGATTAAAACTACCTCAGAGGAATCTATCTCTGAGCTTCTCTCCAGAAACTCATGAGCCAAGACATAAGTCTTAATAGGACGTCCCTTTTCTTTGTTTTCCGACCAAGTATAAACATATTTTAATCTTTTATTGAAACAAGTTCAGATTTTTTTTATTTATAACATTAAGTCACGTGTTTCCACGTATAGTATTTCATTTTTGAAGTTTACACTGCAACTAGATAAAAATTGAGCGTAGTCAGGCAACTTTATTCGGCACTCAACTAAGATTACAAGAAGCCAAACCAAAAAGACTCTTTCCAGAGCAGCCTGAAACAGCTTGATTCCTCTTTACCAGTAGTTCAACAACGCTACACCACAACTACTCAAACCAGCCAAGGCCAGACCACACCGTACCAAGTTGTAGCTTGCAGCCAACTCCAACTCCATCTAAGACTCCATGCCAAGACGACATCTCTGCAGCAACAAAACTCATCAAAAGTAAGGCATAACATGGCTTTGTGATCAAGGGTTCATGTCAAATAACTTTAAAATTAAAAGATAATGTCTTTAGGGAAGTCGAGTTAGCTTCTCTTAGCATTCTCCGTTGCAATACATTAGCCTTGAGTCACACACTTTGAGCCACTATTTCTAAACAATTTTCTTTATTAGTTTATTCTATTATCATTTATAGGCCTTATTCTTTTTATTTATCTTACACTTTATCATGTATCCTCAAGTCATTTAGCTATTAATAAATATCTCCATTTATCCTAAGAAGTTTTTGTGTGATTTCTTCGAGCACAACAGACAGAAGTCACTGCTTGGACAAGAACTTAAGGTTTTGAGACTGATTAACTGACCAAATTGAGAATTAAATTCAAGCTTTGATGTTTCCTCTGGACATTAAAGGTTACTTGTAGGAGGTGGTGCCCAGATGAGGTTTTAGATTAATAAAAGTATTAATGTTCCAAAAATATATTTAAGTGAGGCAGAGAAAATGTAGAGGTACACTGTACTGGATTTGCGCTCCATTATTCCCCCATCAAAGTTTTAGAGAAGGCTTTTAAACAGGATTTATACATTCATGTAGGGAAGTAAAATGTACAGAAACTGACTAAATGAAATGAAAAAAATCCAAACATTAAGACAATCTTACAGACTTTTCTTGGTGTTTGGTCAAATTTTCTGTGGCCAGGTAGGGTTGTTTGGGGGAACTTGGACTCATGAATACAGTATCCTGGCTGTAGCAGGTTGTGTATCAGTGCCTTCCAAAACAAATCATATGCCATTACCATAACCATGTGACAGTTTAAAACCTGACTGATATAATTGTTTTCTGATCTGCCACCTCTGTGATTAGGGTCTGGTTAAGTTTAAAATACATGTACTACTTGGTTAAGACAAATTTGCAAATTTGCTTTCATGGTTAAAAGAAACCTATGTTAAACCTTACTTGTTGGCTAACCTTATTTAGCCAACAGGTCTGTGGACGATGCAGTAAACATGGCCCTCCACTTCATCCACCAGCATCTGGATGCAGATGAGGAAACTACGCCAGGATCCTGTTTGTGAATTTCAGCTCCGCCTTCAACACCATCATCCCTGCCCTGCTGCAGAACAAGCTGTCCCAGCTGAATGTACCTGATTTGACCTGCAGATGGATCACAGACTTCCTGTATGACAGGAAGCAGCACATGAAGCTGGAGAAACACATCTCTTACTTCCTGGCCATCAGCACCTGACCTCAACTCTGTGTCCTTTCTCCACTTCTCTTCTCCCTGTACACCAAAAGCTGTACCTACAGTCATCAGTCTGTCAAGCTCCTGAAGTTTGCGGATGACACCACCCTGTGGGTGTGGGAAGATAAGTCAACTGAAAAAATCTGTATTTTTACTGCTGAAGTTAATGCAGATTATCAGTCTCTTGGACATTTGGAGAACATTACATCATGATGTCAGAGACTATACTTTCTATTCCAACAGACATTGGATCATCTCAAGAATGGACCTATTCTATTAATGGAGTTGGAGGCGTATGGCAGTGTGAGTGCAAACACCGCGATAGTCGGACATCGGAGGCGAGATCTAACATGGTGGCGACCTGTTGCTGAATGAACTGAGTAAACACGTTAACTTTACAGGATTTACAAAAGATTTAAACACCTCCTGATTCAAATTACATTCACCGATCATCTGTCACCACCTACCCGGACCACTACATCTTTACAGTGGAGGACATAACAGATCTTGAAGCATTCATCGATGACTACTACAACCGGCAGATCAACATGGAGCCAGACTCAGCCAAACCCAGCACCAAAAGACGAAAGACAGACTCTTCAACGGACACAGATGATCTACAAACCACTGAAGTTGAGGTTAGTGTGCTAGCAAGCATAAACAAAAAACTGGACTTATAAGTATCACTACACGAAGAGATTAAAGACATACGCAATAGCCTGGAGTTTGCCCACCACAACATCGCCACACTACAAGAATCCAACCAGGACTTACAAACCACCGTTAAAACTCTCGACGAACAAATACATGCCATCTCCAAAGAAAATAAGACTCTGAAAGAAACTATGTTGGATTTACAAACCCGTTCTATGCGCGACAATCTCATCTTCTCTGGCATCTCCGAACAAACAACCGACAACCCAGAAAACCTCAAAAAAAACTTAATGAAAACTCAACTAAAAATCTCCCCCGACACTGTACAAAACATCACTTTCCACAGAGTACACCGCCTCGGAAAACCATCAACCAAAGGACCCTGGCCTATCATCGCAAAATTCGAACACTTCAAACAAAAAGAACTGGTCAGAAGCAGAGGAAGGGAACTCAAAGGAACATCATTTTGACTCAACGAACAATACCCACATGAAATAAACGAACGCCGGAAAGTACTGTACCCCATTCTCAAAGAAAACAGACAAAACAACAGATGTGCATTAATCATAGTGGACAAACTGTATATATCGACGGACAATTATTTCGCAACTCCAAAATCACGCCATGGCTCTTCTGAAAATACAGTAATAGACTCATACATCTAACTATAACAACCCTGATTATCTGACCGAAAGCCTCACTCCCGACTTCACTCCTCTGTAATCAGGAAACCGCCTGCGTTACCCTACAGAGGAGTTAAAAAATCTACCTCTCTCTCGTAATTTTCATTTTTTTGTGTGTGTGTGTGTGTTAATGTTCACGTTATGTTATTGTCACCATTCACTGTTATATCTGGACAGTCTAAGGCAGTTATAGCAACCAGCTCGAAACTCGACTCCCCCCACCCTCCTCCTTCCCCCTCCTTCAGTGGCTTCTTCTTTATGCTTCATTCAAAACAAGATAAACCAAACACATAACCATGCAGACACTCAACCTGGTAATGTGGAATGTACGTGGCTTTCGTACACAGACTAAAAGAATCAAAATCATCAATCATCTCATAAAATTAAAGGCTGATATATGTTTTATGCAAGAAACCCACCTTACAAACTCTGAATTACAATATATTAGACTCAAACAATTTGATAAAATATTCTCATCCACACTCAACACAAAACAAAGAGGAGTTTCGATCTTAGTCAATAAAAACATCCCATTCATCCATAACTCATCCATTACTGACCCACAAAGAAGATTCATCATTGTTAATGCATCTATTAATCAGACAACATTCACATTTGCAAACATTTACGGCCCTAACAATGATGACCCATCTTTTTTCCATAATTTTTTCTCCTTACTATACAATTCAGCAAACATCATAATAGCCGGAGATTTCAACACTGTTATCAATCCTACAACTGACTGCTCTAGCACACCCGGCAACACAAGAACCTGGCACTCAACTGAAGTAATTAAACAATACATGAAGGAACTTGGACTTGGCAATAATTGGAGTATGAAAAATCCATCATCCAGACAATATTCATATCTTTCCTCTCTCCATCAATCTTTCTCCAGAATTGACTTCTTTCTTCGTAATTCACTCTCCCAGCACATCCAAGGAAACACAATCCATCCAATCATAATCAGTGATCACGCTCCAGTTTCCTTATCAATAAAAACTCGAACACATATCAAGTCTCCCACAAGATGGCGTTTCAATACATCACTCTTGGAGGATCCAGATTTCATCACATTAATTCAGAAAGAGTGGGCATCCTTTCTGGAGATGAATGACTCTCCAGAGATCTCACCATCACTCTTATGGGAAACAGGAAAAACAGTCATCAGAGGAATAACCATTTCATATTCATCACATAAGAAACGACAGCAACAGGAAGAAACTAGCTTAGAGACAAAAATCAAACACCTAATACACCAACTAACCAGCAATCCCTTTGAACAAAAATAAAATGAATTAGCTCAACTTAAAACCCAATTGGAAAGCATCATATACAAGAAAACACAATTCATAATCCAACAGCTCAAATATGAAAACTTTCAGTACAGTAATAAATCAAGTAAATATTTGGCTAATCTATTACAACACAAAAAAGAAAAAGCAATAATCCCATCTATACTCAATTCCACAGGTACAGTCACACATAATCCACAAGAAATCAATGATATATTTCACAAATTTTATAGCAACCTTTATGCCTCAAATTACAAACCCAGTCAATCAGAAATAGACACTTTTTTAAGTAATCTGGACCTACCAACAGTACCATCAGATTTAGCCCACCTTTTAGATTCACCACTCAGCCCCGAAGAATTACATAAAGCTCTACTCAAAATGCCGAACAATAAATCACCTGGACCAGACGGTTTTCCTGCAGAATTCTACAAACATTTCTGGAATATATTATCACCACTATTCTTCAGAGTAACTACAGAAATTAAAACTACCTCCAATATACCCACCCACATGAACACCGCCGTAATGACATTACTCTTAAAACCCAATAAAGACCCAACCCACCCCTCCAGTTATCGCCCCCTATCACTAATTAATACAGACGTCAAAATCATTACAAAAACATTGGCAACCAGAATAGAAACAGTCATTCCACTTATAATCCATCCCGACCAGACAGGCTTCATCAAAAATAGACACGCTTCAGACAATATCCATAGACTTTTTAATTTGATCAATACATCACAGCAAAAACACAACAAAACCATAATTGTATCACTGGACGCAGAAAAAGCATTGACAGAGTAAACTGGACTTTTTTATTTTCCACCCTCCACAGGTTTGGCTTCGGAGAGTCATTCATCCACTGGATTAAAACACTATACACTTCACCTAGGGCCACAGTTATCACAAACGGGATCACTTCACCAAGCTTCACACTCCACCACGGAACCAGACAAGGATGTCCACTCTCTCCATCTCTATTTGCAGTTTTCATTGAACCACTCGCTACAGCCATACGACAAAACAATAAAATCAAAGGAATACAATATTCTAATTCAGAACATAAGCTTAGCTTATATGCAGATGATTTATTACTACACCTACAAGATCCTTTCACATCATTACAAGAAACATTCAAAATAATCAACAACTTCTCCTCAATCTCACACTATAAAATAAACTGGAACAAATCCACTATTCTACCTTTGACCGCAAATGCCTGGGATTCTGCAGCTCAAGATCCCTCTTTCCCACTCCACATTGGTAATATCAAATACTTAGGCATTAATATTTCCTCCAGGCTGTCAGAGTTGTTTAACCTCAACTACACCCCTCTGCTGAAAAACATAGAAGATGATTTTAAACGCTGGACCAAGTTACCACTTACTCTTATTGGACGCATTGCAACAGTTAAAAGAAAACCCTTCCACAAATCAACTACCTATTTTCATTACTTCCCATTACCCCCACTGACAACTGGTTTCAAACTTTAAACTTGTTAACAACTCAATTCTACTGGAAAAATAATAAAAACCAAGAATCTCACTTTCAACATTACAGAGCACAAAATCACAGGGCGGCCTAGAAGCACCAAACTTCCTTCATTATTTCTTATCAAATCAACTACAATATTTACTCAAATGGATCCATAAAGATAATTACAGTACACCATGGTTACAGATAGAACAAAATCAATGTAAAACCACCTCACTCACAGACCTCCCATTCCTACCACAATCAATCAAGAAACAAGACTACTACAAGAACATCACAATCTCCTAAACTCTGACAGCCTGGTGGAAAGCCCACAAAATCACCAAATCATCACTGGCACCATGTAGGTTCACCCCAATTTGGCACAATCCAGACTTCAAATTGTACAACACTTCTGTTCACTTTCCATCATGGCACCAAAAAGGAATCACTCACCTCCACCACTTATTTGAAAATAACCAGTTCATATCATTCAATACACTTATCCAGAGGTATGGGGTTGGGAGAGACCAATTCCTGCAATATCAACAACTAAAATCCATTATTAAATCCAAAATCAACATATCCAATAACACATTACAGCCTTCCAAATTAAGCGAAGAAATCATTAAAATTATAAACCCCAAAAGAATAATTTCAAAAATTTACAAACTTCTTTCATTGACAGACACCTCCATAACACTCCCAACCTCAAAATGGGAAAAGGACCTGGCTCTATCCCCCAACCCCGATTTCTGGATACAAATCAATAAAAACATCTTCTCCATAACTACCAATACAAATTTACAACTAATACAATATAAAACCATCCACAGAATACACATCACTCAAGGAAAAATGTTTAAAATGGGATCGATCGATACAGATATCTGTTCACAATGCACCTTGGGTCACATAGATGATTATTTTCATGCCACTTGGTCTTGCCAGCCAGTCTTTTCATTTTGGATAACAGTCACAGAAAAACTATCAAGTATCTTGGGCTGCAGAATCTCAGCATCCCCATCGCTCTGCTTGCTGGGAGACTTGACACATGTCACAATCCCAACTAAACACAAAAACCCGTTATTGATTTCTCTAACTATCGCCAAGAAAATAATATTTCAAAACTGGAAATTTAAACATTCCTGCCATATCACTCACTGGACCAATTTACTCTCAGAACACATCTCAATAGAAAAAATAACAGCTTGCAAAACAAACAATATATCAACCTTTGAGGAAACATGGACCATATTCATTAATCACCTAAAACTCCACCCAGAATCCAATCAAAATCAATTACCAAAACCAGAGCCACATACATGACCACATATCAGACCACATACCCAACCAATAACAAAGAATGGACCTATTCCTGATCTCCCAAGAAATTGTTAGAAACGTGACACATAGTCTAATACATCCAGTAGTTATCTCAGATCATAGTCCCATTCAGATTGACATTAATTTGCAATCAGCACCACTGTGATCTAAACAGTGGAAGATCAATAACTCTCTATTTGAAGATCCAGATATTAAAAAGCAAATAAGTGAATACATTCATACATTTATGGACATTAACAAAAACTCCATTCCTGACATTCCACTGATATGGGAAACTTTAAAATGTTTCCTTAGAGGGGAAGAAATCAAGAAGTGGACTAAAGAATACAAAGCAGTGCAAAGAAGAAAACAGATTGTTAATAGAAATCAAGCTGATACAAAGTTCACTGTCAAATGAATATAAAGATGAAATATGGACTGAACTGTGTAAGCTGAAAATGAAATAGGATGACATTATAAGGAACAAAATTGAATATAAACTAAAGAGAGCAAAATTAAATTATCACAATTGTAGGGAGAAGGCAGGAAAGTTGCTAGCTTCAAGACTTAAAAAACAGATGACTAAAAATACCATATCTTATATTAGATTACCAAATCAAAAAATCGACATTCATCTTATCACTCAAGGAAATTATTCAGTATCATTCAATACGCAAAAAAGCTCCCTCATCCGGCAGCACTATGTACTTTGGATGCTGAAAAGGCCTTTGATCAAATTGAATGGCCTTTTATGTTCAGTACCCTGCATAAATATGGGTTTGGTAACAATTTCATGCACTGGATTAGGATGATCTACTCAAAGTCCATGGCAACAATAAGAACTAACAACGTCATTTCAAAACCTTTCATTTTACATCGATGATCAAAAGAAAGATGTCCAGCTTCAGGACATTAATCTAGTCATTGAACCATTAGCTGAGAAAATAAGATCTGAAAAGAATATCAAAGGCATAAAAATTGGAGGTCAAATATATAAAATATCACTGGATGTGCAGAACTGCAGAAATGAAGACAAACTGAATGGAAATATGCACAAAATGATAACACATCATTTGGCTATGTAGCTGAGTAAGTAACTAAGTACAGTTACTTAAGTACTGGTCTTAAGTAGAATTTTGAGGTACTTGTACTCTACTTGAGTATTTCCATTTTATGCCACTTTAAGTTTCTACTCCACTACACTTCAGAGGAAAATATTGTACTTTCTACTCCACTACATTTATTTAACAGCCTTAGTTACTTTTCAGATGAAGATTTGACACAACAGATAACATAACAAGCTTTTAAAATACAACACATTGTTAAAGATGAAACTAGTGTTTTCCAATCTTTTTGGCTTTTGATGATGAAAAAGCAGTGTGTTGTTGGGGTCAAATGGTTTCATTTAAGTAACGGTTGAAATGATCCAATATTTCACCATAAATCAAAGATTAGAGAAAAAGCCCAAAAACTGAGAACAGATTTGTGTATCAGATTTGTTTTTTCTTCTTTCCTCTCCCATTAATTATCTCACAATCCCTCAGATTTATCTCATGACCCTTTGGAGGGGCCTGACCCCTAGCTTGGGAACCAATGGACTAAACTAGCCAACCGTATATAAAGGAGTTCAAATTAGCTCCACCTCCAGTAGCTACAACAGTAGAGAGGGACCAAACAGAGAGACCAAAACCACAACTTTTACTTTAATACTTTAACCTTTTAACATCCACCAGGTCGCCAGCGACCCACTTAAGCCAGATGTAAGCAGTAGCATCACACAGTAATATGTAAAAGCAATTGGCACAGTTTGGCCAATTTGAGATGATTGGAGAGGTTTGGGGACACCAGTGACACCACAAACTAAAAACTCCCTAGCTCCCACATGATTAGGCCTAGAGATCTGGAATATTATACAGGTTGACAAGCTCTAGAAGGTATATGGTGTTCTGCATAGTTCCAGCATAAAGCATGTCCTAATTACTGTTATTCAAATATGAGTCATTATAGACAAGGACCAAAAATACTTGTTTGAGACGTATTTGAACTGATTTAGTTTTGTTTGTGTTTTAGCCACATGCTAAACAAGCACATCTCCAGAAACTAGAGGATGTCACTTGTCAAATGAAGCCCAATACATGCATCATGGCCTTACAGTTCTTGTGTTATGAGTTTACATTGCTGTATTGGTACTTTTACTTAAGTAAAGGATCTGAATACTTCTTCCATCACTGTTATTGATTAACTGAGCAAAAATTGAAATAATGTTATGTATGTAACATGTATGTGAATTAAGCTGCTTAATAAAGATATATTGGACAAAAAGAAATATGCACAAAATGTAAAAAAAAGATACACTTGATGAAGTTATGGATAAAATGCCATGTTTCATATAGTAGACAAAATATAGATAGGGAATACAAACTGTGCAAACAGACTGATAAACTGTGCTCAGTTTAGTGATCCAGGCACACAAATATATGGATTGCTAAACTGAATGCATAGTGTAGTGTAAATGTAGATGTTTTGAGGCACAAGGGCATGCTTGTATTGTGAATGCATTACTCAACTAAGAAAGCACAAGAGGAAAGGCATTCATAACAAATGAATGACATTTTTAAGTAATATAATCCTGTATTTAAATGTCATACCAGCTAAATGAAATCACAGACTAATAAGTGTCAGAAAATAGTGTAAATAATATAATATCCCATATGTTGTACTTAATGGACTGACAACAAGCATGCCACAGCATGTTAGTCATTGAAAAATTACTATAGGATTGTGAATGGATAAATTACATCTCAAAACACATCCCCTGACCTGTAATGCATTAATCAGGACAGTGTCTACTTCATACACTGGCTCAGTTTTCAGTCTATTAGGCACAACACACAGGAAAGGACACATGTTATATTATTCTGTTTTTCACTAGGCAATGCCTTTCCTAGAGACCCTCTACTCTTGTGCTGTGGAAAGCATCCTGAAAGGGGACATCATTAACTAGTTGGGGAACTGCTCTGCTTGGGACCATAGAGCCCTATAGAGTGGTGCGCTCTCTGTATAGTGTATCATTGGATTTACATTCCCCACTCTGCAGGACTTAACACAAGATAAGATAAAGTACATATCCAGAGCTAGTAGAATTATGAGGATGGACTATTCCAGCTTCTATGCACAGTTAAACGTCTCTGTAGTCACAAATACAGATACTTTTTATTATATAGTCTGTCTACAAATGTACATATACATTTTGAAAATATGCAATTTAACATTTATAATGCATACATTTCTACATTTTTAAAAAAAATTTTTCTAATCCCTATTTTTCTCTAATCCTATGCTTTTTGCCCTGTGTTCACCTGCCTGATCATTTCCTGTCATTATAGATCCTGCCACTAACACCTTGCCAGATTGTTTAGAGTTCATGCCTAGTTATCAAGCATTCCAATACATGTTTTTTCAGCCTGCCTGCTTTGTGACCTCTGATTGTTTTTCTAGACTTGATTAAAAGATATTGGACACTCTGTTACTGCCTCTGAGTTTGTGCTTTTGGGTTCTGAGATCTCTGAGTCACTACAGTACAATCTAGCCAGAAAAATGAACCCAGCCAACTCGGATTCAGTGCAGCAACAGCTGACAAAACAAGCTGCCCATCCAACGTCACAAGGATCGACTCACCTCCATAGCCAGGGGTCTTCAGGAGTTTGCTGCTCAACAGGACCGGAGCTTGGACACTATCCAGGAGCAAATGCAGCAGCCTCTTGTGTCACAGGCTCCAGTGGCTGCGCCTTGGCTCTCTCCTCCAGAACAATATTCCGGTGAGCCAGGTACCTGTCGGTCTTTCCTTACTCAGTGCTCTCTCCTCTTCAAGCTCTAACCTTCCTCCTATCTGACAGAGAGATCCCAGGTGTATTTCATTATCTCCCAGCTCACGGGTAGAGCCAGGGGAACCACCGAGTGGGAGAGGCAATACATGATCTGGTCCTCGGTTAAATTATTCTCCAATGAACTGAAAAAAGTTTTCAATCACGTCACTCTATGCCTTCTACCTGAGAGACAAGCAGCTTGAGGACTGCTCAGCCTGGTTCAGGGAGGAAGGAGTGTGGCAGATTTTTCCATTGAGTTTCGCACCCTAGCCACAGAAAGTAAGTGGAATTCTTCTCTTTATTACAGCCTCTCTGATGTCATTAAAGATGAGCTGGTGGCTTGAGATCCTCCTAAGGATTGGACACCCTGATTGCTCTGGCCATTCGTGTGGATGGGCGCCTCAGAGAACGGAGAAAAGAGATCAAGGTTCTGGTGAGCCTCCATGGAGAAGGATACCTGAGAGTTCGTCGCTGCCTGTCAGATTTACTTCCAGAGTAAGATCCTTCACCAGGCTCCTGCCAGCCTGCTACAACCTCTGCCAGTTCCTCATTGACCTTGGTCCCACATCTCTCTGGACTTTGTCACCGTACAGTGTTGAAGAAAATCAAAGTCCTTGTTCAAAGTTTGCTGTGGTGGAAGTGGTTTAATAGCATTCCGGAAATGCGGTGAGCTTACTGACGCAGAGCTGGTCTGATACAGTAGGCTGACCCAGAGCAGAAGAAATGGAACGATTTTATACAGTAAGGATCAAAGCAGTGATCAACAAATGGTGAACAGAAGATAGGAAGGAAGGGCATTTGCATACAAAATCAAGGCAAATCAAGGGGGCAAAAACATGAGGGGTCAAATCAGCAGGGGTCAGGAGGCAGGAAAGAGGGTTGTCCCAGACGTCACTCAATTATCAAGTCTCTACCAAAATGTTGATTATCAAGTCTGTACCCTAATGTGTATTCTTCTTCAACAGCCTCCCTCAGATGGTGACACTGTCATACTCACTGTGGTTGACTGTTTCTCTAAGGCTGCTCACTCCAAGCTAGACAAACTGCTGAAATCACGTTACACCATATATTCCACCTGCAGGCGTCCCCAGAGACATTGTCTCTTATGGCTGTGGCTCAGGGGGTAGAGCAGGTTATCCCCTAATCAGATTGGTTGTTCAATTCCTGGCTCCTCTAGTCCACATGTCAAAGTGTCCTTGGGCAAGATACTGAACCCCGTGGCTCTGCCATCAGTGTGTAAATGTGTGTGAACAATTAGATTTCTTCCGATGGGCAGGTTGGGACCTTACATGGTAGCCCCTGTACCCATTCAGCGTATGAATGTGTGACAATGGGCGAATCTGACTCATAATGTAAAAAGTGCTTTGAGTGGTTGGAAGACTAGAAAGGCACTATACAAGTACAGTCCATTTAGCATTTAGCATTTATTGGGGGCCCCAATTCACCTCTTGTTTTTGGTGAGAGTTTTTCAGTTTCCTTGGTGCCTCTATCAGCCTTTCACCTGGCTTCCACCCACCCACAGGCCAAACCGATTAATCAGGAGATGGAGACGGCCCTGCATTGCCTCTTGTCTTGCAACCCCTCATCCTGGTCCCAGCTCTGCAACCGGACTCTCCTCCTTCCAGTGTTCCCAGGGGTACCAACCCCCACTCTTCCCAATACAGGAGCAGGAGGCCAGGGTTCCATCTGTCCAGGCCTTCATTCATTGATGTTTCCACCCTTGGCTGCAGGGTCTTTCCCCTAGGGGTGTGCCCGAATACAAATACGTTATTTGGGAAAGCACAAATAGTAAGTTTTGTTTTGCTTTTTGTTTTTTTACAAATATTTGTTTCATACAAATATTTTTAAATTATTTGTTTTTGGGAAGAAAAAAAAAAAACATGTCAAATACCAGCGTACAGGTCAGTTACATTGCTATCTCAGTCTCTGCTCTCTGCTCCGCTGGTACGTCTATCAGCAGGTCTCAATGAGGGAAGTCACATCTACCTGCTACATGACGCTCATTTCCTAATTTGGACATCATTCCCGGAGTTAGGGGTGCCCCCCAGAGATAAAGCTGAGTTTCTGACACATGCAAAGTGCTCCCAAGGGACTCTGCATAACCTGTTGTTCCCCTTCTCCTTTCCACAAAGTTTGGTTGTAAAAAATAGGCAATAAATGAAAAGTGCAAAGCAATAATCACCTTTGAAGTTATTCCCTACATGTTACATGGTGTGCTAGGTTTGTCTGCAATGAGGTAACCAGTAAAGTTTTAGCTTAGCGCAGTTGCCTATGATTTGGGAGACTCCAGTTCAAGACCTGGTGTGGGGACCTCCTTATTTATGAACACTTATTGTAACACTTTAATTTTATAAAATTAAAAGCATAATAAAAACAAAACAAAACAAAATTTAAGCCTCTTTCCACTTTTATTTGAATACAAATACAAATAATTTTGCTGCCTCAACAAATACAGATACAAACACAAATACTGGGCCCTCTGCACATCCCTACTCTCCACTCTGCTCTGAAACTCTGACCAGTACTGTAGGAACGCTAATTGGCGTTGCACCCCTGCCCCTCACTTTACCCCATTAAGAGTGGACCCCAGGAAGTTGGTCCCACAGTTTGTGGGCCCCTTCTCCATCACCAGGATCATCAACCTTGCAGCAGTCTGCCTCCGCCTCCACCATTCCATGAGAGTCCACCCCACATTCCATGTTTCTCGCCTCAAACCTGTTAAGGAGAGTCAACTCCAGCCCTCCTCCTGGCCTCCACCGCCCTCCTGGCTTATTGGTGGTGCTTCTGCTTATACCATGAGGTGCCTCCTCAAGTCCTGTGGGAGGGACTATCAGTATCTGGTGGACTGGGAGGAATATGGTCCACAGGAGCACTCCTGGGTTCCTGCCCGGGACATCCTGGATCCATCCCTCATCAGGGACTTCCATCATGACCACCCCGGTCAACCTGGTGGGACGTCAGGGGCCATCCCTGCAGTGGGGTTCTGTCACAAGGTTACCTTCATAGTGACTATTTTTGATGCTTTTTGCTCTGTGTTCACCTGCCTGATCACTAACTTTCCTGTCATTACAGATCCTGCCACCCCCATTTTTCCTGCAATCACCTTATTCCCCTCACTTGAGTGCCCCGCCCATCTCCTCACCTGGATCCCATTATCCTCATCAGTCATCCTTCATATACTGGCCTAGATCCACTTACACTTTGCCAGAATGTCCAGAGTTCAAGCCTAGCTATCAAGCATTCCCATACCTGTTTTTTTGCCTGCTTATTACCCTGTCTGATTACCGGTTTGAAGATTTTACCTGTCCCCCACAGCTTTGTCTGCCTGATCTTTCTGCCTGCCTGGTTTGTGACCCCTGCTTGTTTTTCTGGACTTGATTAAAAGATTCTGATTCTAGTAGTATTCTAAGTAGTAGAATTCTAAAGTAATTCTCCTAGGAGAAATGGCATCTGTTCTCAGATAAAATCCTGAAGTGTTTATAAATCTTTATTTTATTCTTAAATGAATTAAAGTAAATAAAACATATAGACCTGTGTTTTCATTGTGCCAGTCATCAGCTCCCCAGTGAAAAATCCTGAACAATGGACCATGGCTGAACCTGATTGCTGACCTCTGCTCTAGAGCCACCTCCACATTTCACTGCACAAAAATATGAGTATGTAAGAAATAAATCTTTGAATCTGTCTATACCGCCATCCCTTTTATTTTGAAGGTCAGAGTTCCATACCAGAGGTCTTATTGTTCCCATGAATGCAACCTGACTGAGTACTCACTTACTTACAGTTTATTCATCTGTACGCATGGTTTATCAGTCTGTGCACTCTGGTTTGCTTGGTTATTGCCACATTTGGCAACTAAAAGATTGATCAAGTGAGAACATCACACAACTTCATGAGTTGGCACTGAATGCTGACATAAATTGCTGTTGCAGAAAAGTTCTACGTAAATGTAATTTGTAGAAACTTTATGTGTAATGTACTGTTCACATTCATGAATACTTCAAAGGATTCTAATAACATTCAAATAACATAGAGGATGTGGAGGTTTATTAGAAGTACATGTGTATTTTTCTTATAAGAAATGGTTCTCTGCACTAATAAAGTTCTTAGTGAATGTGCAGCTCAAAGTCAGAGAGGGGTTTCCATCCCAGAGTGTAAGATATACAACTGAAATATATGCTCACCTTATCCCTCAGAGTCAAAAGGCACCAGTGGAAGATGATGTAGAGACATTCAACCATGTTAGAACCATTTTAGAACCAAAACTCGCTTGCTGGGATGGATGACTGTGGACATTGTCTCAGCTTTCTTTTTGGCACTATATTGTCATAGGGTTTCATCACTGGTGCAGGCCTCTGCATCAACATCCATTCAACACAGAGCACTCTCTGGGCTCAGCTTGCAGAGGGATATGTGTCTGCCTGACTGCTCTCTGTCATCCCGCCCTCCCTCAGCTGACAGAGGTAAGATAGCAGTCTTTTGATGTCAGGAAGAGATTCTTACTCCTGGCTGTTTCTCACCAATTCACATCAGTCCAGTCACTTACCAAGTCTGTTAGAAAGAGTGAGAGAGTGCTTTGTGTTTTCAGATCAGAGCAATTTGCAAATTCATTCACAAACAGCATTAAACAAAAGAAGCTTAGATATAGAATCTCTCATCACTGTTTCTAATGGGCAGTAGATTAACTTTCCTACCTGATGACATCTCAGTTACTTCACTACACAGTTAGGGGAGAAAGTTAGACTTTCTCAAGAAAATTGGTGGTTAAAGTAAAAGGTCTGCTTTAACACTGACAACCCTGGAACTGCAGAGAAGAATCCTTCCACATCACACTGGTGAGATTTCTGTGGACAAGGACCTGTTTTTTTTAAATAAAAATAAAAATATCACATCACAACAGTCATGTTATGCATGTTGTCCAGATCAGATTTGGAAATAAGAAAGACTGACTGAACTGAAGTCAACTAAAAAACTCCCAATTTCCCTCTCTCAAACTACAAGGACATTAAATCTTCCCAAAAGAAGTGAGAGTCTCAGTGGCTAGTTTCACATCTTCTAATGTGTGTTTTCCTTGCAGTTTTGATAGTCATTGTTCCATTAACAAGATTAAGAGTATATACCATTATCTTTATATGATCATTCCTCATGCCTTGCATGACCTGGAAATTGATCTGATCCATAGAGGCAGGGGAGGTTGCTCCTCCTCTATTTTTGAGTGGCGAGAGGGAGATCAAAATGTAAAAAAGAGTAATTGGTTGGAATTCTTTGGAAAAACAGTGAGACCAGCAGGGCAGGCAGGACTTCTGTGTGAAGTGGTGAAAGGAGAGGAGAGGAGGATGGGCTCTTGCTGTCCTTGTTAGGGCGGGATCTCTTATATCAATTTTATATACCTCATTTTTTTTCATGCTAATTGGTTATTGGCCAAAACCATGGATATATAAAGAGAACTGGATACAGGACTGGTCTTTGAAGCAAATGTGACATGGTGTCCAAACCATGTAATTACAACGTCATATGATGCACATTGGCCCAAAGAGACTTTTTCCCATAGATTGACACTGTGAAAGAGATTTCTGTAAATCAGTAGATATATTTTTTTGAGTGCCACAACCCCTGTGAAATGACTTATTGAGCCGCACAATTGAACCATTTTATCCCCATTCAAGTTAGCTGGAGAGCTAAATGGAGGGAAGTTAGCTGTCTCAGCCAGCGGAAGTCTTTAGTGAGCATGCTCTATGGACCACATGTGCCAATGGAGCATGCTAATGTTTTCATCTGTATAATTTCTTTACAGTGGGAAGTGGCTTTTTTGGCATCATGCAACACTCATAGATATATTATAAGGGCTGGATAGGACCACCACTCAGCCTTGCAGCCAATTTTCCCAGTGGTCACTCATGGTATTACGGCAAAAAATACCCCTGCGGCCAAAAAAGCATTTTTCCCATAGACCACTAAAACTGTTGACACGACACCTCCAACTGCAAACAAAGTCAATTATGAGTCTTTCTATTGTGAATTTTTGATCCATGGAGGTTTTATATTTGTAAAACTTTCCTTGAGCTGACAAAAGTGATTTAAAAAACCGTGACTGTCATCACGATGTTAAGTCTATGGGCCGAGGAGGAACTTGCGGTCAGGGCCAGTGGTGGAAACACCACTGTGCATTTTCAGTGGGCTGCATAACATGGAAGCAAACCCAGAAGCTAGGAACTTTATTTGACATATGCACCAGCTGAGCAATTCTTATTGGACTGAATGGATACCATTTTCGGTCCAGTATCCAGCTCTTATAACACATTCATAGCGCCACAGAGCAACTTTCATAGGAATGAACAGGGCCTCGCCTCCAACGCTGTATCCAGTTCTGTTCATACATGCATGGCCAAAACATGTAAAATGATGCTCCAACAGAGGATGTCCTCCATAACCAATCAACAATCAGAATACAATATTGACATTTCCAAAGTAATAGACAGATTCATACATTAATCCATCACTAAAAAATTACATTTTATTTAGGCCTTTTCCAAATCCAAGTCCAAATTTACTGTTTTCAGATATACGTTCCCCATTTTTATCAAGCAGTAGATAGCTACTTCCAACACAACAGTTAGCATGTTGTAGCAGCCCTGAAGGACTGTTAAGGACTGTTAAGCTAACAGTGAGAATGGATTTCAGCTGTCCGGGCTTCACACATAGCGGGACTACGGTGGCATGCGGTGGCCCAGTGTACTCCTGCTCTGAAGTGAACTCCTCTCAATAATAGAAAGTTAACAACACAATTTAAATGAAACAACTGGGACATTTAGCTTGTTTGTCATTGTTGCTAATGATCAGACTGGTTAACCAGCAGTGACAATATTCTGTTAACAAACAAACTAGATGAGCAACGGCCACAAATGCAGTGGGACATCAGGACATTAGTACTTCATCTCCATTAAAGAAAGAACCAAGATGGCACACATACATCTTGCAGATGTCAGCCTAATGTATAAAATTGCATCGGCAAGATGTAGTATGGAGAGCGTTTGCTAATTGGCCAGACGATGTTTGGATGATGAATCAAAGCTGCACTGCCCAATCACTTTACAGCCTTTTTTAACTATATATGACCTTTATTTATTTAGGTTGGATGTTTCAGACAGCAAATATTTATTAGTCATATCTATGACTGAAATGAACATGTATAAACATCAAATTTCATGGGAATATAAGGCGACAGTGAAAAATAATAATTTGTAGATTTGTAGATTTAATTTATTGATTGGGACAGTGTGCAGTTTTAAATATTAAAGATGCACTGCACCGGGGTTAGCTCGAAGCTAATTTGCATCCGTAGTCCCCCACAATCAAAACATACAACAACACCACAACAAACAGTACAAAGCAAAAAAAACCCACACCATACAAAATACAAAATACAAAGCTAAACACAACATCACATCACAAACAACCACAATGTCAATTAGAAATTAATAATGTAAACATGTCAAATTAAAAGCAAGACTACCTGTGTAGAGGATGGAAAAAATAGCATCTATTAGAAGTAGTAAAAAACTGACACCCCCCCTTATTTTTTTTAAATATACAACATGTAAATAGCAAGTGACTTAATACATAAATCCCCCAGATAATACATTTGGGTTAAATGTTGTTGTTGTTATATCTTATGACAGTAGGGGTCACTGTAATACCAGGTCCAGTAAGAAACATCCCACTCAAGCCCGTGTTGGTCATGTCAGAGACAGAATAAAATGGCACTTGAGTTGGTCACACACCGATAAACTTGTGTCTGTTCCTTACTGCTCCCCAGGTATGTAAAATGTGGTGTAAAACAACTTAAAGTGGGTCGACATACTCCCTAAACATTAGCTAAGCATTCGACTAGATTTGTGAGTTAAATAAGTGCTCAAGGACTGAGTGTGAACGTAGTTTTGTGTCGAGTGTATTTTTCAAGCTAGCATCTGTTGTTTACACTGCCTAGCTCACAGTAACTGAGATGCAAATGTGGAGAGAATAGTTTTTGGTTTCAACCACATTCTGAAAATAACTAAGTACAGTAGATTTTCAGTTTCTTGTGTGAGGGGAAAGTATTTAGTTTTGATTCCATGAGCTAGAGGTGAAATCATGGTGAATTTGTTGTACTTAATGACGCTGTAATAATATATAATGGCGGGCACCAGGTGATGTAGTTCATGTAAACAGACTAACTTGGTGTTAGAGAGAGGAGAAATATGTACGTAGAGATGTTATATTGTGTTTCATCATCTGTGCATTTGATATTGAAGTTATGAGATTTTATTGTGTTTTATCATTTTTGTGTGTTTGACATTACAGTTATGAAATTTAATTGTTTGTTTCATTGTTTTCATGCACTTGACGGTGCATCTATGCAAGAGTATTCCATTTATATAAAAGTATTATTAGTGCAAAAGGCAGTACCAATTAAGCGGGAATATGTCCGCAGCCATCCAGGACTGTGTAGCAACCTTGCCGCTGGCCCAGGTACCCCTAGGCTTGAGGCCGGTAACACCTGCACTAATGAAAAGACCATAGAAGGAGTTTAGACTCAGTGGTCACACAGATGATTGGTCTTTAGTAGATTTTTTAATTTGGCCTTGAATGTATTGATTGAACTACAGTTCTTCATATTATCAGGAAGGGCATTCCACTGAGTTGTAGCTTTCACAGAGAAAGCAGACTGCCCAAATGCAGTGCGATGAAATGGTATGGTACAATCTTGTATAGAGGATATTCTGGAGGATCTAATAGAACTTACTGAGCGAGTGTACACAAAGTCACATAGTGTAGGAGGAGCCAAACCATTTAAAAATTTATAACTAGGCACAAATTTGAGAATAATCTAAAATTCTCAAAGTTCAGTAAATTGCATTTCTCCAGTACCCTACAGTGATGGAAATGCATTGGCTTTTTGTCCAGAGTTTTTAGAGTTTGTTTGTATAAGGACTCAAGAGGTTTTATGGCTGTTTCTCCAGCGTGCCCCCAACATGTGATGCAATAAAACATATGGGAAAGAATTATATCATGCATAAATATCTTGGCTCTGTCCAAAGAGAGACAGTTTCTAATATGTCTAAAATTTGCTAAGTTGTACTTTATGGTTTTAACCATTTTTTAACATGTTTCTTAAAGTTCAAATTTGGATCCAGTGCCACACCAAGATATTTAAAATCAGTAACTATGTCAATTTTTTCACCTTTGATGAGGTGGTTGTACCATAGTTTTAGAGAAAAACATACCTTTTGTCTTGTTTACATTTAGACTCAGACATGATTGATCAAGCAAATGTGTGATCCTTTCCAATGCAATTGTTAGCTTAGCAGCAGCTAACTCAGCTGTTTTTGCGTGTGTACACAACAGTGTAATCTGCATACATTTGTAGTTCTACATCATGACACTGTTGAGGGAGATCATTAATATATAGGCTACATAATAGGGGACCTAACACTGACCCTTGTGGAACACCCATTATGCACGTCATGTTACTGGACAGTCTGTCGACAACTTTAACACATTGTATCCTATTAGATAAATATGAAGACATGCATGCCAGTGCTCTAGATTTTAAATTTAGAGAGTTTTGATATTAAAACATCATGATTGACTGTGTCGAATGCTTTACGCAGATCTAAAAATACAGCACCAACCACTCCTCCTTTGTCAAGTCTTGATTTAATTTGCTCTATTAAGTGCAAGGTAGCAGTTTCGGTGTAATGATTTGCTCTAAAGCCAAATTGCATACAATGTAGACCAAAACTGCTTGTATTAAGAAATGTTGTCAGTTGTTAAATGACAATTTTCTCAGTAACCTTTGAGAGTACTGGTAGTATACTTATTGTTCCGTAGTTACTGGCTTCAAGGCGGTCTCCAGATTTAAAAACAGGCGTGACAATGACACATTTCCAGTAATCAGGAAAGGAGTTGTGTTTAAAATACAACTTAATTAAATGAGCAATAGGGGGGTTAAAATATCTTTGTGTGATTTGACAAACATGGTGTCAAATTGGAAAGCATCTCTACTTTTGGAACTTTTTAAGGATCTGATTGTTTTGTTTACTTGTAATTCATTAGTCTCTACCAGCTCAAAAACCTGACCTGTAGCATCCATAGGAACAATATCCAGTTTCCTTTTTGTAATTTTTTTTC